>NC_056745.1:1379841052-1379998552 GCF_019279795.1 Protopterus annectens | reverse complement strand
TATAAAAAAAGTCCACAAAAAACTAGGAGCATTATACAGAAATAAGCAACTTCTCACCAAAGCAGCAAAGATTTCAATAGAAAATTCCCACCTTATCTCCACCCTACGTTATGCCTCTCCAATATATACCATACTAAGGCAATGTGATCTAAACAAGCTAGAGACCTGCTACAACAAAATCGCCAAATTCGCCACAGGCGCATCCTACCGTAGTCACCACTGTCTCTCACTTGCTGAACTGGGCTGGCTTGAACTTCCTCACCTCCTTCAGTGGTATCAACTCTCACTCACCCACAAATTAGTAAACCATCCTCTAAATGTCCCATCCCTCCAGAATCTACTCCAACCCTAACGCACCACCAGACCACTAAGATCCAGCAACAAAAATCACTTGCAGATCACTAAAGCCAATAACTCTGCTGGTGAAGCACTATTCTCTTGCACCATAGCCAAATTATGGAACTCCCTTCCACCCACAATTACCTCTGTACCATCATGCACCCACTTCAAAACTTTACTAAAAGTGCACCTAAAAACATGCTGGCTATGCCCTTACAACTCCCACTCTAATATCACCCATCCCATCCAACCACTACCTTTCTTTCCACTCCACTAACTACCTTGATTATAGCAAGCTCATATGCTCATAAGCCTAGTACTTATTACACAGCAGGAACTTCTTTTGTAACATTTGTTAATGTCTGTTATGTACTTCACAGATAAAGATTCTAGTTGTCTACTGATGTACTATGTTCTTCATCTGTAAATATGTTGTAAGTAATTGCTATGTTAAATTGTTAATCGCTATGTAATCCAGTGTAACTACTGTCTGTTTATTTTAACTGTGGAGCTTTTCTCCCCGGGCCTCCACTGAAAATGGACCTCCATCCAGTCAGACACTCCCGGTCAACAAATGTAAATAAACCTTAAAAATTCAGTGGTATACGATAAATAGTTAAAAAATTCTAAAAACTTGTCTTCAAAAAATGAGCATAGAAGTTCCAACAATTTCTAAAATCACAATAAAATACAATTTTCTTTTCCCAGTAGGAAAGTATAATATTAGCATAAGTGGGGACACAGTGGGCCCCTATGGCAACACCTCTTAGCTGGTTAAAATACTCCCCTTCAAAAAATATAAAATTGTTTTTTAAAATTATATCCATTAAAATTAGACAAGCATGGCAGCCATTGTGACTAATGTAAGTACTGTCACTTAAAACTTCGTCCAACCATTCCAGACCTATTTCATGAGGAATGGAAGAAAACAAATCAATCACATCTACTTAAATAAAGGTCAAGTTGTCCAAGTATAGACCAGAATGCAATTTTTTCAAGAGGTCCCATGAATCTTTCAGCACATTTTCACCCCTCATAGATACTTTTTTGAGCTTCAAATCAACAAATTTAGCTAAAGGGGCAGTTACTGAACCCTTATCTGACACTATTGGCCTAAAGGGTGGGTTGTTTAAGTCTTTGTGGACTTTCGGGATATCAAATGTGGATGGAATCCTGGGTTTTTCAACATGTAAAAACTTGTATGTATCAGTGTCAATGAGTCCTTCAATCAGTAAATCATTGAGACATACTTGTATTTTCATAGATGCAACATTAATTTCATTTAGTGAAACTTTTACATACTGATTATCATCTCCCAGAATATCCATCATTTTCCCCTCATATGTAATCTTGTCCATTAAAACAACACCCCCACCATTATCAGGTTTCATGATTCTTAAGTTCTTGTTGTTGCTACATTCTTCCAGTATGTTTCTCTCTTCTTTACTTAGGTTAGAAAACAATCTATTGTTACTTAGGGCTTGCCTTAATTTACCTTCCATCATAGTTTCAAAATTTCTAAATTGTGGATGTAAAGGCGGGTTAAAAATACTTTTCCTAACCAAAGCACTGTTTTGTGTGTTGGAGCTTGTTTGACCATTAAAAAATAATTCTAAATTCTTTTTACGTGTAAATAATTTAAAATCAACCAACAACCTAAAAACATCAGTCTTAGTCTTTGGTATAAATGTAAAACCCTTTAAAAATAGGTTAAAATGGCCTTTCTGAATGTCAATGTTGCTATAATTAAAAATGTTAAAACCATTGTAATTTAATTTAGGACCATCTTTCAGTATTCTGACTTCATGTTCAGTCTCTGATACCCTCCCCTCTGTCCTGCCCAGGCGTTGTATCTGTAGTTTACTGGACCTTTCTTCCTCAACGTCTCTGACCTCCTGGGGGAAGGAAATTCTAAGGGGTCCTGTGAGTTTAAATGAATATCATTTTGCTGCTCATTGTACTCCCTGTTGTCTATTCCATCCGTATTAAAATTATCATAGGCATTATACCTCTTAAATTGTTTAGGTTTGGGGTACTGCACATTCTCTTTATATTCATTGACATCCCTATCTATTTTTTTCATCTTTCTAACATGCACATCTTTACATTTTAAGTCAATATTCTTTTAACAAATCATATTTCACTTTCTATAGTAAACATTAAGTCACTGATAATGTTATTGCTGGTGGGCTCAACAAGTTCATAAATCCTATTCATTTCATTTTCATTGTTTCTTATAATGGCTCCCATAATATCAAAATCACATTTGTCAAATGCTACTAAAAGTTCTTTGTGAAAGTTTGTACCATTAATAACATTGTTATGGTATTTACACACCTTCAGATCCTTAGGAACTATATTCAAATGCAGACACTGTTTCAAATAGTCATTGTCCATCTCATACATTTTATATTTAGCTAACCAAGTGTCCAAATTCACAAGACTGTTGCAAAAGTGTCATTATTATTGTTGTAGCAAGGAACATCTCCCACAAAGGTAAATTTATGGTCTAAAATGTCTTTAAAAAGTCTCTTGGTACCTTAACTGCTGGTAGTGTTACTGTGCACAAGTCTGTTACCTGAAGTACCAGGCTGAACAGTCATTTCCCCTCTTTATTTCAGTTTGTTGAGTTCTAAAAATGTTGGGAAAGTTATCCAAACTGCTGTTATGATTGCCAACAGTAGTAATAACACCCACAGCATTGTTGTTTAACTCGATTTGCTCCTCATGGCCCATTCTGCCATTTTCATTCCGATTTACTTCTTGATTATCAGGCAAAGCAAATTGTGATGTCAGCGACAGCAACAATTGGCTAACAGGTGTGAGTAATCCCACCAACTGTGTTAATTGACCAATGAGCTTTTAAATTTCATCAATGTCTCCTCCTTTCCTCTGGTCCTCTGGATGTGAATCTGGCTGCCCTTCCATATCAAATAAACAAAAAAGGTAGAAAAAATGCCTCAATTCAAACCAATAACCAAAAAATAAGGCACTGGAAGGTTCACCAGATAAAACCACAAACTTTATTAGATACAAACTATGAGAACACAACAAAATGAACACCTTAACTGAATCACCTTGTTTTCATCAGTACAACTTCATCAGATGAGCATACCAACTTCTACCACCATTTTTTATAGTCCTTGAATAATCAATTAACAAAAATCACCAGTTTAAAGCCACAGTACAACATTAAGTGCATAAGAATAATAGGGTTTTACATTTATACCAAAGACTAAGACTGATATTTTTAGGTTGTTGGTTGATTTTAATTTATTTACACAATTTACCAACATGGGAAATTGACACTCCACACCTATGGTGACTCCCTCATTAGTCAGGTCTGACCATAAGCTAATCACCCTTAACATCCACATCCCGCCCCCACCCCCCAGTAAGGAACATCCGTAAAATACTCCTCCAAAGCCAACTTCATGCTACTCAAGTCAGAAGTGACAAACATCATGACACCCATGCAGACGGGAACTGAAAGTTCGACTGCTGAATCCTACACTAAGGCACTGTATGAGCTCATCCACTCATGCATGAAACGTGCCATCCCCAATAGAACCAAGATGCTCTCCTCCAAAAAAGGAAGCCGATCTGGTGGTCCCTTGCCATAAACAAACTCTACAACAAAAGGAAGAAACTGTTGCAGAAAAGAGGAAAATCCCAGGATGTAAAAAGCTTCCTTACCAGCCTCAGTAAGAAGCTGAAATCCCTCATAAAATCTTCCAAAGCTAGTTAGGAAAATAAAATTGCCAAAGATTCCAAAGACAATCACAAGGTATTCTATATCTATGTCAAGAATCTAAATGGCAATGCTCAGATTTGCTCTGAGCTACAACAGAATGACATTGAATATACTAATCCCTAGGATATTGCCAATACCTTGGCAGATCGATTCAGTGCAAACGTCACCCCCCCCCTCTCACCCCCTAAAGGGCCCATCTCAATACCGAAAGATTGCCAAATTCAGGTAATAACAGCCACACAGGTAAAAAACATACTCTCCAAAGCTAAGAATATAGCATCCATAGGACCAGATGACATCCCAGGCTGTGTACTACATGAACTACAAAATTAACTGGCACCTCACCTAAGTGACATGTTTAATCATAACCTCAACTCAGGCTTCATGCACACTGAGTGGCACACATCTATAGTTATCCCACTCCACAAGGGCGGATCCACCTTGGATCCCGGGAACTACCACCCCATCAGTCTGACGAGCCTGATCTGTAAGGCCATGGAATGCATTATTATGGAACTTATAAACAAAGACATTGGCAACCTTCAAACACTGGACCCCACACAGTTTGGGTTCATGAAGGGCTGATCTTGTCTCCTGAACCTGATTGACTTCTTTAAATCAGTCTCCAGAGCCATGGACAAGGGTAAGGTGGTCCACACAGCCTAACTGGACCTCACCAAGGCCTTCAACACCACCCCCCACTCTGGAATCATAGATAAACTTACTAAGCTGGGCATTAATCCATACATCACTCGATGGGTTGCCAACTGGCTTACTGACAGAACCCACACTGTAAAAGTAGCCGACTCCAAATCCCGCTCTAGACAAGTGACAAGTGGAGTACCTCAGGGTTCAGTCCTGGGACCGCTCTTGTTTGGCATCTACTTCTCTGAAGTACAGGCCAACACTAAGGGACTCTGGCTAACAAAGTTCACAGATGACAGCAAACTGGGAGCCATTATTGCATCCCCAAATGATGGGGATGTTCTACAAAAGGGTCTTAGAGAAACAGATGCTTGGTGCCAGAGCCATGGGCTCAAGCTCAATGCTAAGAAATGTAGTTATCCCCTTTGGGAAAAAAACATGTACCCATGAATTACCACAAAGTGGCAGTACACTAAACACTGAAAGTGTGATAAGAGACTTAGGGACACAGGTGGACAGTGGTCTCCCCTTTGATAACCACATCAGCACAACAGTTAGGAAATCCTTCTATGTGGCACACCTCATCACTAAGGGCTTTTCATCCAGAAAAAAGGAGGTCATTGTCCCACTGTACTCATCCCTCATTAGACCCATTATAGAATACAACGCCCCATTTGGTATGTACTTTTCAAGACATCTGCAACAACTGGAAAGGCTGCAGAAATACCTCACTAAAAGAATCACAGGCCTAAAGCAGATGCCCTATGCTGACAGTCTATAAAAACCCCAGCTATACTCTGTCACATATCTACTCAGAAGCAATCCCTGCTTAACATACAAGGCCATGTAAACCCAGAGCTGTTGGACATGCTACACTTAAAGAAATCCCAATCCCTCAGAGACACACTCTCCAGGGATATAAACCTTGTCATCACAATGAACAAAACATGCTGGAGGGATATGTTCCTGACCTAGAGACTTCCCAGACTGTGGAATAGACTGCCCATTTGTACTCAAAGTTCTGCATGCACTTATTAAGTTTTGTAAATGTTTTTAAATGTTTTTAAACAAGGTTTTTTCATCTACTGCATTTTATTCTCATGCACTTAATGTCATACTGTGGCTTTAAACTGGGGGGTTTTGTTAATTGATTAATTAAGGACTATATAAAAATGGTGGTAGAAGTTGGTATGCTCATCTGATGAAGTTGTACTGATGAAAACGCGGTGATTCAGTTAAGGCGTTCGTTTTGTTGTGTTCTCATAGTTTGTATCTAATAAAGTTCGTGATTTTATCTGGTGAACCTCCCAGTGCCTTATTTTTTGGTTATTGGTTTGAATTTAGGCATTTTTTTCCACCTTTTTTGTTTACGAATAGGAAGCTTCTCAAGAACTGTTTCAAAAAATAGCACAATTATATGACAGAGCACACAGAAAAAAAAGCTGAGATTTTTTGCTATAACAGAGAAACTAGAAGGAACAGATTGCATTAATTTTATGAAAGTACAAATAAGCAACTTTATTGGTATTTCACAGCAGAATTTGTTAATTCAATGGGCACACAGTGAAATGTGGCCACTACAAAGATGCCAAGACCTATAGTAGTAAAGAAGCAGTCAAACCAGCATAACGAGCTGCTCCTAACACAATTATATCAGAATGGAAAAGTATTAGTACCTGGAGACACCAGAGGTTTTGTGGGCAATGATAATCCACTGTACAACAGAAAGAAGAGAAAAAATGTATCATTGTAATCAGAGGATGTTGAGAGGTAGGTGTGAAATTCAAGTTTGTACTGAGGTGGGCTACCAGCCAGAACTCTGAGCAGAGATACCAGATGACTAAAAGCTTCTGAGCTTCCCAAAAACCATAAGTTGCCTTTTTTTTTTTTTTTTTTTTTTCTTATTTATACTTTTTATTGCACTTTTTACTGTCTGCCGCCTACTTTAATACTGTATACTGTGCACTAAACTGCACTGTTGTACTGCAATTGTCTTCCTTACTGCGCCTGTCAACTGGTATTTTATTGCTGTTTTCACTGTCTGCAAAGCTCTTTTTGCTAATTTCACCTTGTGTTAAGTATTTCCTGGTACTGTTCATGGTTGCAAGGCAATCTGTTCTGCTTGTTCTGGTTTTCCCACCAAGCAGTGTTAAAATAATTGATTTGTTAGCTGTTTAAAACATTCTCTAGAGTCTCTTTGCTGTTTTTCTGTTGGTTAAAACAAGTTTTATGTCTCACTGCTATTTTTCTGCCATGTTACACTTTCTCTAGTGTTTCCGGCCAGAACTAGGGTAGCTAGTAGCTGCATCATAGTCCAAATAAGGGTTTGCTGCATCTGGGTCTGTTTGTAGTGGCTGCTTGTTCTGAGTAAATTTTCTAGGTCATTTTTTATTGGAAAGGGCCCTTCTGCACCCTAGTGAGAAAAGTGTGCTGGTTGGAACCTGTCTGGTAAAGAGTGGTTGGTCTAGGGCTTGGAATAGGCATCTTCATTAGTCCTTTTAAAGTTTTTTAAGTTTTTAGCTTCTAGTATTTAAGCCCTGTGTTTGAGCGGTTTCTGCTTGTTTGTGTGTTGCACAGCACTGCCCACTGCCATGCAATTGTGTGGCATAGCCGGACAGATAAATTCAACAATTTTTCCCTTAGATGCAGTTGTAGCACATTAGTGTAAACCGCATCCTTAGTATTTTTCCAGTCAAAGAAATACTGCTAGTGAGCTGTGATCTATTAAAACACCAGCAAAAAAAAATATCCATCCACTGAGCACCTCCTTGATTGGTCCTGAAACCACCACCCCTTTCTGATAACAGTTCTTCAACCTACCATTATAGACAGTTGGACTACCCTTGTTTCTCCTGCCAACCTTGTTGACTTGGGTCAAGTGAGGCAGTGTAGCAATTGTCTCATGTACACTGAAAACCCTTTACAAATAACTCACTCTAGTACAGGGTGTGAGAGATGTAAATATACCAAGAATCTTGAATCCATCCTCTCTTGCACTTGAAACAGTAACGCTGCAGAGGTTGTCAACCCACCCACCACTACTCATACACATAGTACTCATCAAACATAAAAATCAGCACACGCGGAAGTTCTCTAAAAAAACTTACTGACACACCAGCGACCTCCAAACACAAGACTGCTACAACTAACACAGTTCCCACAGCACCCATGATACACAGTAACACTAGTGTCTCACCTACCAAGCCCGTAAGGCATGATACTCAAAAACCAAATTTTCTTGTCATTGGAGACTGCATAGTGAGAGACACAGATGTCCCACTCACCAGGCTGGACAAGGAGAAAGTCACGGTCAGCTGCCTATCCAGTGCCAGGATTCATCAGATCATGTATGCACTCTGTTCTCACAGCAACAAGTACCATTATGACTCTGTCATAATTCATGTTGGAGTTAACAACCTGAGATGTACCTCACTGGACTATATGAAGACAGGGGAGCACTTTATAATCACGAAATACTGAAATATCTAAATTCAGTATCTCGAGACTATAAAGCCGAATGTTGAAAATAGCGAAAGTTCACAATCGCGAATTTGAATATCTCGAATTTGCAGCTATGGACTTATCCTACGTTGTTTCCGGGTTTATGTTTTGATAGTGCGCGGTGCCTTTTGTGGATCTAGGTGTTATGTCAGGTGAGTGAGTGTTTTGTAAGGTTTTGAGTGGGGGTTAGAGTGTATGTGAGTGTGCTGATATGTTTGAGATGTGTGTGAGGGACTGGAGAATGTGCGTGTGTGAGTTTGCTATTGTTTCTTGTTTGGGCGATCTCGGAGTTATTATATATAACTGGGGGGGGGGGTCCCCCTGCTTATGTGTTTATGAGTTGTGTATGTGTGTTATGTGTGTAGTTTTGTTGGTTTCTTTTGTGATGTGGGTGTTTTGGTGTATGTGTGTTGTGGTGTGTGCAGTTTGTTCGGGGTTTTGTAGTTTCAGTGTTTTGTGGATTCGCTGTCATGGTCTCAGGATACTGAAATTCGATGTTTCAGTATTTCGAGATTATGAAATGAATCTGACGACAGACATAACTGAGCTCTCTGAGTATGTGTCCCAGGCAGCTATGGCCTAGCCTCGAGTAGCATACTACCCTTACCTAGAATGGTGACACAGTATAAATAAAACATGATTGTTTTTAATAATTGGCTTAGTTTTTGGTGTCATTCAAAGGGGATCCAGTTTCTTTCAGCCTGGGAAGTCATGGTCGATGAACCTTGCTGCTTTGCCAGAGATGGTCTGCACCTGAGACTACTAGGCTTTCGGCTGCTGGCAAAGGCTCTCGTCTCCCCCATAATGCCTTTTTTAGGCAAGGCCTGAAAAATAAACTTGCCAGTGTGAAATTTGCAATCATTGCAAAATAAGGGTCATGCTGCTAAATGCTAGGAGCTTAAACCAAAAAAACTGCACACCCTGGAAGAACTTATGTCTGGAGAAACCTTCACTCCCTTATCCCCTCCAAACTTATCAACTCCCCCCAACACCCTACATATCTGAAGAGCAGGTCATTAAATCCTTGTCCAAGGCAAAAAAACACAGTCTCTATGGGGCCAGACAGCATCCCAGGCTGTCTTCTAAACAGGGTAAAACATGAACCAGCATCACCATTCAGTACCCTTTTCAATCATAGCCTAACCACAGGCTTTGTTCCTGTGGAATGGAGAACAGCAACAGTTATTCCCCCTCCACAAAGATGGCCTAACAACAGACCTGGGAAATTACAGACCCATAGGCCTGACCAGCCTCATCTGTAAGGCCATGGAATATATCATTAGGGACCTCGTAAATAAAGACATAGGTGACCCCCCAAACCCTAGATCCAACCCAAATCAGCTTTGTCAAGGCCAGATCCTGCCTGTTAAATTTGGTGAATTTCTTCAAAAATGTGACCAGAGCAATTGACGAGGGCAAATCTGTACAAACAGCATACCTCAACTTGGCAAAGGCTTTCAACACAATCCCACACATAGACATTATCGATAAACTTAGCAAACTGAATATAAACACCTTTGTTGTAAGATGGGTTGCCAACTGGCTCACAAGCCAGATGCACACTATCAAAGTGGGTGACTCCACATCAACCAGCAGACCTGTCACCAGAGGGGTGCCACAAGGGTCAGTGCTGGGCCCCCTACTGTTTAGTATATACTTCTCAGAAGTTCAGGACAAAATTAAGGGACTGTGGCTGACCAAGTTTGCGGATGACTGCAAACTGGGTGCAATTACTGAATCTCCAAATGATGTCCGTGTACTCCAGGAGGATTTTATGTAAACCAGTGAATGGTGTCTTAGTCACAGTCTCAAACAGAATGCAAAGAAATGCATCATCAGTCCCTTCATCAAAAACAATGTTCCCTCACACTATCAAATCAACAACAATACCCTAAGTACCTATGAAATGGTAAGGGATCTGGGATCACAAGTTGACTGCAACCTTAACTTTGATCATTATGTGTCTACTGCAGTAAGGAAGGCTTTCTACATAACACACTTGATTAGTAGAGGCATTGCCTTGAGTGTAAAGGAGGTTACAGACCCTCTATACTTAGCACTAATCAGGCCCATAATTCAGTATAGCACCTCCTTTGGCATGCACCGTACAAAGCACCCGCAGCAATTGAAGAGATCTCAGAGGTTTCTAACAAAGAAGATCAAGGGACTCCAGCATGTGACTTACACAGACTGACTAAAGTCCCTGTCACTATACTCTGTATCTTATAGATTTCTTAGGGGAGACTTATACCTTGCTTACAGAGCAATCTCAGACCCAAACCTAATAAACTTGCTGCACATCCATAAATCAAACAGGACTAGAGCTACCCATTCCAGGGACCTAAATATGGCCTCTGACTGCCGCGTCTTTGGGATAGGCTTCCTATTCATGTGAAGCAGAGCACCTCTATAAAACTGTTCAAAAGAAACCCGGACGAGTGGATGGGGCACTATAAATTCTTACCAAGGATAGCACCCACAACCCTCCTGGACATGGGCAGTTATTACTAAGTGCAATCCTGGGTATTGACTAGCATACTAATGGTATTACATTGGGATTAAATGGCTAGGCTTGATATGACCACCAGTTCAATAGCCAAGTAAACTCCTATGCTCCTATGATGCTAAGTTATTACATCCAATTGTTTTTACAAATTTTTGTTGGAGGATCAACAATACTTTTGGATGCACAACAGGCAAGGGAGGAAATAATAAAAAAAAGTTTACACATCAAAGAGTGAACCAGAAAGCTGAGGGGATTCTACTTCTCACTCCTCTTACTGGAATAAACCCCATGGGGAAAACCTGTTAGTAAAAGCGAAATGATTGATTACAAAAAAAAAAAAAGCCCAGGAGCTGACTTGGAATTGAACTATACATTGGTGTTGGGTGTTGAGATGAAGAGGAAGACAACCAGCAATAATGTGAAAGCAAGAAATAAATGAAAGAATTGTGAAGTGTGATTGGACATGAGAATTGTACTTCTGCAGGAAATGGTTAAAAATATTGAAAGTTTGCGGACTGTGTTAAACTGGTGGGATAACATTAATTCCCACTTTGACATTAACGTTTGCAAGGAAAATGGAGGGAGTGAAGATGTAACTGCAAATAAAAATGATTTGGAAGAGGCAGGCACAGAAGGACTGATGAACTCATAATACACAGAAAGAGATAAAGTATTCCATTAATTTCACACTACTTCAACAATATTTTTTGTGAGAGATTGTTCCCTGGGGACTATATGTGAGTGTGAAACCTTCCTTCCAGTTTGGTTCAGATTGTCAAGATCTGCATTTACACTGGGAGAAATTAGTACCGATTTGTTCTTTGAAATGTGTTAAAATTCTTGTGGAGTATGACAAATGTCAGATTGAACTCTAATTTATTTACACATAGACATTTAATTACTGGGAAAGTCCGAATGGGTAGGTGCCCATTTTCAGTGGAGGCCAGAGGAGAAAAGCTCCAAAGTATTACAAAATCGTTTTAAGAACAATAATTTTACAATCTTCAAAAATAATACAAAAACATTTACAGTTTAAATAATTGCACCAAATTAGGCAAATGAAAACATTAGTTAAAAACAGATACAATGTATCTGACAATGATTTCATATAGAGAAATGTTAGCCAGTTTATAGGAAAAATGAAGGCAAGTTAGTATAATACAAACAGGAACTGCAATATGAAGTTAGAAAAAAACATGGCTATGGCATATTTAAAAAGAAAGTCAGGGGAGAGAAACTGAATAAAGTCAGAAAATGAGTGAAGAAGGGAGAGTAAGGAGGTGTAAGATATGAATAGTTATTTATTCATATTATATTTAGGGATTACGTTTATCCTGGAGCTGAGCAAGGATAGATTTAGAATTTTGGCTAGGAAGTCTTTTTGAATGTTTTTAAAGGGCTGGAGGAAAGGTATTGACTTGACAGATATAGGTAAGGAGTTGAAGGACTTAGTAACATGGTATGAGCACAGACCATGCCCAGCAGATTTGTTGGTTTGTGGACAGAGAGGAGTTTCTGGTCACTTGATCACAATGACAAACTGGGAATATAGTTGTGTATAATAGTATTTAGGTAGCAAAATGATGTGTATATATTAGTTAAGGTAGTTCTAACCAGTTTAGGCTTTTTAATGCTATGCAGGAGTGGGTTCTGAAAGGAGTATTTGGACACTTTATTTTAGCACTGTTCAGGCTTTGATTGTTGTGATGCCTGGTGGCTAGTAAGGAATGGAGCACCATCAAGTCAGAGGAGGTAACTAGTGGCAAGTCTAGTCTTAGTTGTATTGGTGAGAAAGATGCCCCTGTAAAGCATCCCTAATTTATGATGATTTTGTATGCAGTTTTGTATATACAGGTCAAATGTAAGATTATCATCCGCAATCACCACTAATAATTTGCTATGAGAAGAGATTTCAATGTTTCTATTATTTAGAGACAGTATTTTAAATTCTGCTGTTTACATGACAGAGGAGTTTGGGTAAAAAAGTAGTATTTTTTTTTTTTGGGGGGGGTGCATACTGCGAGTTACAAAGCCATGTTTCAGTGGCTGTAAAAGCTTCCTGAGTATTTTTTTGGAGATATGTCATGCTATCTGGTGTGCACATGTGTGGAATCATTTGTGCATTTTATTAGGGAGTAAAGCTACAAAGTATTACAAAACCATTTTAAGAACAATAATTTTATATTAATAATTATTATTGTATTATTATATATTTAATATTATTAATAATTTTTATGCAAGTGTGTGTGGAGGGCATTGGTTAGAACGGTAAAGAGGAGGGGACCAAGGATAGAGCATTCTGGTACACTAGTGGTAACTGGGAGGTATGGAGAGAGGATAGAGTGACATTTTACTGACTAATTGGACAGGTGTTTTTTTGAACTTTAGAAGTGTGGGCATTTGAAGTAGAAGTTTGCTGTGACAAACTGCATCAAAGGCTTTAGATGAGTGTAGAATTAAGGAGGAGACTAGTTTGCCATTGTCTGTAGCATTATTGACTATATCTACAAAGGTCAGAAGTGCAGTGCTAGTATTATGAGACGGACAAAAGCAGTGTTGTGTGGAGCATAGGTGGCCTTCCTGCAGGAGATGGTCTAGCAATTGTTTTTGAGTACATTTTTCAAGTGTTTTAGAGTGCGTGTGTGTGTGTGGGGAGGGGGGGATAAGATTGCTATAGGTCTGTCTGTTGAATTTCCTCTTTTGTGTAGAGGGATAATGTGTGTTTTTTTTTCCAGAGAGAGGAACTGTGGGATTCCTGGATTGACCTATTTATAAAGATAAAGACAGAATAGGCAGTGCTATTGGCTGCAATATTTAGGCACTCACTTGGAAGGTCAACAGCTGAAGTAGAGGATGGTTCGAGTTTAAGAGTAGTTTTATATAGTATGTGGGGCAAAGGTTTGAAGGTGAAAGTGAAAGTGGTGATACTTGGCTTAGATTACATGTTGGGGTATCTTTGGTTAGGGATGCTATACCATCTATGAAATAAGAGTTGAATGGTATTGCAATTGTGAGTGGTAAATTATTGGGAAAGGAGTTAGGGTTGAATTTTTGGCCCAGATGGAAAATTTCTTTAATGACTGGCCAGATTTTTTAGAGTTGTATTTACTACTGTGCTGAAAGTTATTATAGTATTTTTTTTTTGTCGTCATTTATTTGTTTTTTAGTTGTGGAGCATTCTGAATTTTTCCAGATATTGTGATGTTTTATATTTTTTGTCATTGTTTTCACAGTTTTCCTCTATCCTGCATTAGCATTCTACTCTTTTGGGATAGTCAAATTGCATTATTTGTTTTTAGTTCTTCCTTCTAGGAGGTGCAAGGCTATTTAGGATATTTAGCAAAGCTGTACTGAATTCATTTAGAGCATCACCTAAGGGGAAGATTTTTATAAAGTTCCAGTTAATAGATGATAGGGTAGCAATGAGTATTTCTATGTTAAATATGGACAGATAATGTTGTTTTATAAGCTTGTTATTTAAGCAGATGTGTGAGATATCCAGCTGTATAAATTGGGAGATGGTCACGGAGAGTGTCTGACATTGCACCTGTGGTGGTGAATTTGCTAAGGTCCACTCTTAGGTCAATTATTACAGAGAGCAATTAGTTTATAGCCAGAACAGATCAACTAACAAGGAGACACAAACTAGAACAGGTTTTCTTTAATTTACTGAATGCAGAAACCAGGAAGCTAGGGAGACTAAGTAACTGGCATATACAATGTAATTTGTTGGTCAAGATAAAGGATATTGGACAATGTAGTAATTTGTCCTAAGAGTGCAAGGACTACTCCTTTGGCAGGATCAGCCACTTTCCATCACAGGGCAGGCATGTATTTAACTAGTTAAAGTTGCTACTAAGCAGGGCTCTTAATGTTAAATTTGCTTACATTGTACAATAACAAAATTCTCAGTGAAAGCATATGGAAGTGGGGCCTTGTGGAAGACCTCCTGCACTAATGAGATTGGATATAGTGCCTAAGAAAAGAGAAAAGCTCTATTAAACTGTAATATTACATTGAGGCAATAAAGTTAATACTTATTCCTAGAGATAGAGAAAGAACTACAGTAAGTTAGAGCAAAAGAATATGTTACATTTTAAGAGTAGAGCGATGGTAAGAAAGTCTATGAATGTAAGGTCAAAATAGGTTTAGCAGGAGGTATGCTGATAAGAGTACCACAGTACAGTAGAGCTTTATACAGGAAATTATCATAACAAAACACTACACTGATAAGCAAAATATTAAACCATCACTTAGTAAACATTCATTGGATTAACCAGTAATACAAAGATTAACAGCTTGTTAGATGTGAAATCTTTGCTGTGTTCCCAACAAAAGCAGAAAAATTAGAAGGTAGTGGAACTATTTTTTAGAAATTTGAGGATAAACTTACCCAACAAAAGTGGCATGAGTTAAGAAGACTCATTATAGCCTTGGGGATGTAACATGGCTTCAATGGTCACAACAGGAGTGAAGTGGAAGGTAGTGTAAGGGAAGCATTTCAACATGAGTGTCAATGTGGGAATCATGTGAATCACTGGAATAAGTTTAGTAGAGGAATTGTGAATGTTCAGCATGGAGTGGTTTCTAAAAATAGGCAGCCCAACAAAGAAGAGTATACACAAAAGAGTAAATGCCAATACTGGGGACATTTTCAAAATAAGAACTGAAGAAACTGTTATCCAGCAAACTTTTTGGAATAATGCCATTTCAGGTCCTTTATATAACATTACATTGAGGAAAAAAAACATTATGCAGAGGAATGAAATGTATTCCAACTATAAGGCCTTATCTGAACTTTTACTTGACACCTCGTACTTTATTAGGAAGATACAAATGAAATATTTTTGCCAGAAATCCAGGTAAGGAAACTTGACAAATTGGTAGTGTCAGAATGTTTGAAAAGTGAAAGTAGTAACCAGTAGTACTACATAATGATGTAGTTAAAAAAACAAATTATGTGCAAAAAAACTTCTATATATTTTATCAAATGCAGAATAAATGGCAAGCTTTGAAAAAATTAAAGGAGGAAACTATTTAGTCATCAAACCTGCATATAAAGGGGGATAAAGTAGTTATGGCTAGACATTTTTATTATATACTCATTATTAATTGTTAAGTAATAAACAAGAATATGAAAAGTTACGAATTAATCCCCTCCGTAACATTCAAGCAGGTTTGCAAAGTAGAACTGATTTTTGGATATGCAAGTGTTCCGTTACAGATAGGTTGATGCTATATTTAATTTTAAGGGTCTATATTGCATAGTCAAAGTTTTATAACTTCGAACATGGAATGTTCGAACCATTCCGTTCGGAGTTACAAAACTTCGACTAGTGATTTAAAAAAAAAAAAAAAAAAAGTAAAACCAAAATAAACTGTTGTAAGCAGAGGGGGCAAGTCCCCAGGCACCCCACACCCCCCGCTACTTAAATATACCAATTCCAAGATCGCACCACATTGAAATGAACAGAAACCTCCCCTTATAGAGATTTTCATTTAAACATTCGAAAATGTAAAAGTTCGAACTTATGGTCGAGGCCATATGGAGTTCAAACTTGTACAAGTTTGACTATGTGATAGGAATTCATTTTAAGTAACTCCCAGTGGACAGTTTTATTTCTGCCTTAAGATTCATGGAGATAGTACTCCAGGCTGGCCAATAGTTTCCTCAAGTAGGAGGTCTGTTAGAAAGGGTAGGAATTATTTTGGATATGATTTTACAGCCTTTTGTTAAACAAATTTATTTTATTATGCATATTTCTTACAAGAGATTAGAAAGGCTGTTTGCAAGGAATATATTAATTTTTTGACTGAGGATGCAAATAATTTCCATTCTTGCATTAAATGTGATTTTAGCATTTTGGAATTGAAAAATGTTTTGAGAGATGATGAAGCCATACCTCTCAAGTGTACTTCATTACGAGGAATGCTCCTCATTATGGGTCTTAAAAAGTCCATCTTCCTCAAAGTTCCACATTGAAAGGGTCTGTCACACTTTCAGTGTTAGGATTATTTTTAACTTATATCCTTAGCAAATATTACTAAATCATATTAATTCATCATAAGAACATTTTATATTTATAAAATAGCACATTTTAACCACTCTGTGACCTTTCTAGTTGAAGTTGTTAGTAAGCTGTTAAAAGGTGTTCCACATTTTGCCCATTTGTTCCATATTTTGAGAGGCAGTGTTCCTCATTTAGGAGATAGAAGGTTGAGAGCTATGGATGAAGCAGTGGAGGATATTATTAATATGATTATATTTTGCCTTACAAATAACTGATTCTAGTTTAATAAAACTTTTTTCAAGCATTAAGGACCCTTAGTAAAGCAATACGAGCCATATTTGCTCCCTCCTATGCTAATATTTCTAAGGGTTAAATGGAAAGAAAATATATTTTGCATATTCATAGTTTGAGTCATATGTCGTACTTTACAAACACTACATAGGTGATTTAATTTTTTTGGTTAGGGATTCTGAAAGTTTTTTAATGACTTCAAATGAATAATTTGGTTATCCTTCACTTGTGAATTTCAGTCTGAAAAAAAAATCATTACTCAGATCTTCTATATGTTGAAAATAGTAGAATTTATTCTACATTGTATCACAAGGAAAGTTCAACTAATTCCTTCCTTCATGCAGAAAATGCACAACACCCACCTTATAAATTCATTTAATATTGGGGATTTTTTTAGAGCAAAAACATTATCCTCAGAAGAGGAAGATAATCTTCAACAAGAAGTGAAATAAATAGTTAATAGATTAAGTGCTAGAGGGCATAGAGAAAAACAATTGTCTTCCTTTCCTCAAAAGTTGAAAGCAAGGAGTAAGAGGTAAATAAGAAGTGGAGAAAGGGTTTGCTTGAATTTAATAGTGATGGGAGTTTATTTTGTTACACATTATGCACCTTTTAAAGAAGGGATAGCATGCATATTTAAGAAAAATGGTACACAGCTAATTCAGAGTATTATTTGAGATCCTTGAAATTAAAGATTTCATATAGGAGTACCCCTAGCATAGGCAATATAATAATAATTTCTTTAGGAGATAGGATGAACAAATAAGTAGGGAATATAAAGGATGTTCGCTGTGTTCCTACTTGCTAACTGATTTGTTTAATAATATTAATAATCAAATGTTTAGACCAGTAAAAAATAAGAACTGTTAACAGGAGGTGATGCTGTATGGATTAAGATGTCCTTGTAATAAATTTTTCATTGGACAGATCACATGTCAGATTAGAAAGAGGGTAAAAGAACAAATCAGCGACATCCATAATGGAGCCATGAGAAGTTCAGTATTTATTATACATGTTTCATCTGTAAGTCAGTTTAATATATTGAGAAGAATTTAAAGTTTATAATCTAATATTTATAATGTGTTTAAATATTTAGCTTAATTTAATATTCACTGAATATTGTATGCATTTATAATATTTTAATTGAATGAGTTTTATATGATTATTACAATTTCTAGGTTAAACAATTCTGAAATGGTGTTATAAAAAGTTATAAACAGTATATAAGGAGTATATAATTTTTGAGATTGTGTTTCTTTAAATCAGAATTAACAGGCCATTTGGGAAAGTATAAATTAAATAATTTTAATTGATGTTTCAAGAGCCTTTGAAGGCTGTAAGCAGATGTCCTTGTTCTTGTAAGAATTTATTAAAAATTGAGTTTTACAAGATGCCATGTGTTTATTTAAAGATTTCTTGCCTCAGAAAAAGGGGGGAGGTACAGCCCTGCCAAATAGGTATGTGCAAGGAGAAGAAAGGAATGACAAAAAATGGCATAAAAATAGTACACAAAAAGAAAAGGAAGGTGTTTGTACTGCAACAGCAATCTATTTGATAATCTACTGCTATGTTAAATTTACTTACCTAACTGTACTATATTCACCATTAATTCACTGTTGCAGCAATCTGGGATAAATATTAGAGTTTAGAAGGAAAGGGAGGAGAAAGAAGAATCAGAGTCCATGAGAGTTTGGAAAATAGTCCTAGTAAAGCCTGCTCAGGACCTAGAGAACGAATCCAGCTTGTAAATGTGTGCAGAGAAGACCATGTTGCTGCCTCTATAGCATTTCTAGAACCGGCCTTTTAGAAGATCACTGGTTATCAGAGAAAAAAGGTGGAAAGGCATACATAGATATACCCAACTATGGGAATGAAAAAAACATCTGACTTCCAAGCCTCTGTGCAGGGAGTCCTGAAGTAGAATTTGTTTAACTGTCAGTTATAAATAAAGGCAAGGCAAACAGATGTACTTGAGGTGTTTCTCCATGGCTGGATAATTTTTTGGAAAACTCATAAGTAAAACTTCCATATGTCTGTCCTGGTATTGCTCTGTCTGCTATGACATTCTGCTGGGATGCAAGTAACATGGAAGGACAGGTTGAACTAAGATGCTAGTTACCAGGCTACCATGGCTAATCTGCAAAGGGGGGTAGGATCTGGTTCCTCCATTTATGTACCACATCACTGTGGTGTTATTTGACAACATTTATTAGTGACAGCATTTCTTTGAAGTGTGTGTGCTTGAATTTGTCCTGCTTGTTCTACTGATCCTGGACATTCATTGTCATGGATACAGCTCCCCAAGCAAAGTCTAAGGCATCTGTGGTTACAGATGGAGTAGTGGTTGGAAAAGAACACAGGAGACCTGGGTTGTGAGACAACTAATTCACACATCAGAGTAGAAACTTTTTACAAGATCCAGCACTGGGATCTAAAATGATAGGGGGTGGTGATGTTGGATTCAAACTGATTTGATGAGCCAATGAATTGTTCCTCATATGCAGTCTGTTGGAAGGAATCACAAGAGCTGAGGAAGAGTCAAGCAATACCTTGTAATTCAAAGGAAGATTCAAGACCTAGCTTTCACATCCTCTTGTAAATTCTGATAACTCAGCCATGCAAATCTTCTCATCACCAACTCAGTGGCAACTGCTCTAGAAATAGCATCAGGGCATAAGAACATATTAGAAAGTGTTTAGTTATTTGAGGCACAGTGGGAATTAAAGAACTCAGAGAAGGTCAGCAATAAACTTTCTCATATTATCAAAGGAAGCCAGCAGAAACTTAAACATGCAAGCCTGACATTTCACTAGCCTTTCTTCCCAAATTATAAAAGGCTCTCCTATTCTTGTCAGATGGAATGAAGTTAACTGCCATTAGGTGTTTAGAAGAAGATGATTTTGTCAGAGAAATTACTGTGGAGTCTAACCAAGGTTTGAAAAAAAAAATTTGAAATTTGTGAGCCTGCGGAACTTTATAGAATTGGGATGGATGTTTGACTGTCAAGCAAACTGCCGGCTACAAGGAAAGCATCCTCTCTTGCTGGCAAAACAGGAGGAACAGCTGCAGGTTAAGCTATACCTGTAGCATATAATATTGATTGCTGGGACTTAGATATTTCTTTTTGTTCCCACTGAAATATTTCCTTCACTCTGGCAACATTATCAGAAAAAAAGACAACTAATTTGAAGAAAATTTCCCTCAAGATTTAGATTCTCCATTCTGTGGGGTAGGGACTTTAGAAACAGTCTAATTCCTGTTCCTCGGACTGAGAATCTGAGAAAGAGAAATGTTCTTCTTTCTCTAATGAAATGAAGACAGAGAATGTAATGTCTTAAAGGTTTTAAAATATCATATCAAAAACTCAGCCAATTGTCCTTGTCTGCTCCAGCTGAAGGGGATGGCTAATTTTATACTGCTTTTTTTCTGTGAGGCCTTACTGAAAAACAGTACCCCGAAGAATGGTCCTTTCCTGCAAATCAAGCTCCTCAGAGCAGCTATGCAAAGGAGCAATACCCACTGCCTCCTTCAATGTCAAAAAGACATGCTTTCCTCTCAGTTCCTAGTGGCTTCCCAAGGAGCAGCACCAAAGAAACTAATCAATACTGCTGAGCAGTCACAGTAACCTGATATTGCCACAGTGGACTCCCTCTGGTGGCCAAGGCAAAGAAGAAGCCAGAGTCAAGACTGAAGCCTCCAGTACAACATTTCTGTTCTTGTGGATTGGAACATTTGAAGAGCCCAGATCCAGGTCCATCTCTTTAACAAAATAAGTATATGACAAGCAGGTAGTGAAGCCTTAGTATTGCTCTCTTACCTCCAAACTAAAAAGGCATGGTCGGAGGTAAACATTTTTAGTAACAACCACCAAAAATACAAGGCCTAACCTCCAGCAACAAACTTTGACAGAAAAGTTAAATTTTTTCTTATAAAAATTGGTAGAAATGTAAAGCTGCCTCCAGTGGGGTACTCATCTGCCAAATTTTCAAGAATCATGAGCTGATTACTGATCTCACAAATCGGCAGATGAGTGTTGCTCAACATCAAGAAATTTCTGAGAGTTTGTCACCCTAATCACTGTCTTTATTCCATGCTCCTCAAACTCTACAGTGGTTAGAGTACATGGAAGGTGGCCTAAAGCTTTGGAAGCTGGCTAGTTGTCTAATTGCGAAACTATCCCCAATGGCCCATTTCTTACATATTCTGGTAAGGCATATATGGTTGTGGCTACTTCTAATAAAAGTGGTTCTAGCTATACACCTGCCAATGACCATGTCCAATCATTAACAATGATTAGTATAAAAAGCCCATTGCAACACTAAGTACAGACCAACTGTTGTCCCAGACTGGATTTCTGTGTTTTTTATTAAGAATACAACATAGACACTGGCTCCATTTTTTTAGTGTCATCATACCTCTATCATGGAAAACAATTCACATAGGAAATTACAAGTCTATGGTAAAGAACTACAGACCATTTAAGCTGACTTCTTTAATTGTAAAGGAATTTGAGACCATTCTTTTAAACTTTTTCTGTACTTCTACATTTGTATCTGTTGATCTATTCAAGCATGAATTCATTAAGACTTGCATTTTTTAGCTAGGTTAACTTTTAGAAAAATGGGACCGATACACTACACCAAGGCCTACATGTACATATTACATTTTTCAATTTGATAGTGTACCGCATTCTAGGTAGGTAGGTTTATATCTTGGGGAACACATCTAAAAATTATCTATTGAATTTATCAACAGCTGTCAGATAAATGTTCAGAGTATGCTTGCAAAATATTAGTTTTTTTTCTTAAAAAATTGATTACTGCGCTCCATGGGGTCTATTTTGGAGCCAGTCCTTTTTAATATTTTTTACAAATTCTGTGTCTGTTACCAAGGATGTCTGGTGTGCAGAATCTGTTGACAGTATCAGAACTGTTTCTGTTGTGACCAATTTTGAGAAATAATTCTCTCAGAAATATCTTATCTGTGGTTGGTTAATAATAATATCAATTCTCATGCAGAGAGAGAGAAATAATGCATTTTGGAAGGTACTACAAGCGATTATCCTTAAACTTACTGATAATGATGTTACTTAACACATGACTATATTGGGGTAGATAAAATGTTTTTACCAGATATATACACATTGCTTGCACATTTTATTTGTTAAATCTGTCTTAAATCTAATTCCTTTGATGAAAGTCCTAGTGTTTTCCTCTAACACGTAGAGCTCTAAGTTGACCTACTGAACACATTTTCTCATTTGTTCATATTCAATTGATGAGCTCAAAACAGTAGAATACAGGCCTTTCCAAGATGGCTGCACACTGATCAACAACTTAATTTCAACCCCCAGTGTGAAAAAAGAAGATGATAGAGAAGGGCTAGTAATGCTTGTTTTAGTAAAATATAATTACTGACTAGAAAGTATACTGCCTGGATGCCAGCAAAGAAGAAATTTAGCCGGAAAGAAAATCAACTAGAAAAGATGAAAAAACACTGAGTGGGAAGAGTCCTGCCACTTTTCAGCAAAGCAGTTTCAGCTCCAACTCTGGTACAAGAAATGGCTTCCAGTAATTTAGAGGAAAAACAAGTCAATTGTGCTTAAAGTTGATTAAAATAAATCAAGTCAAAAGACTGTAAAAATGGAGAAAACTTGAAACAGCTATTCAGATGAACTAATAAAACTGCAAAAATCAGAGGTCAAAACGAAGAAAAGGCTGGTTGAGTATGAGACTGCTCAAGAGCAGTTGCTTCAAAAAATGCCAGAGTTAGAGGACAGAGCACCCAGAAAAAAACTGAGATTTTCTGCTTTGCCAGAGAAACTGGAAGGAGTAGACTATATTAATTTATGAAAGCACAATATGCAGCTAGGTTGTTATTCCACAGCAGGATTTGCTAATTTAAAGGGTGCATTGAATATATGCTCACACCAGGTCATGGGAAAGCCAAAAGCCGTATTAGTAAAGATGAAATCAGACCAGCAGAAAGAGTTGAACCTGACAAAACTATGGCAGAAGGGCAAAATATTAAAAAAACTGGAGACAGCAGAGTGTTTGTAGAAAATGATTATTCCTTGTACACCAGGCAGAAGAGAAGCAAATTTATCCCAACAATCACAGAATGTCAAGAGGCAGGTATGAGATTCATGCTACTGTAACTAGCTGTCTTCAGAATATTTTTTTCCTGGAGTTATCAAAGTCCTTCTTTTTTTGACGCAGGACAGCTCAAGGGGGAAAATACAAAAGTCTGTCTAAAACGGGCTGAGCCATCAATCAGAAGGGGAGTAGTCTTCTCATTCATCTGATGACAAGATCATAAAGATACTTTGCCAGTGAAACTTTTTCCAGTGTCCCAAAGGAAAATGCTTGAGACACAGAAAAAAAGAATAAGGGTCAACTACAAGAATTGGGAGTACTTTGGACGTTGAAGTGTGGGTTTAGGAAATGGAGATGGAGATAAGCAGGAAAATGTCCAGCAACAATGAAATTATTGAATAATTGGATTAATGTCTTTTTTTTTTTATGAATGGAAGTAGGTTTTGAAAAAAAATGAGACCATAATGTAATAAATAGTTTTCGTTAAGCAAATAAATGTACAGTGCCACTTGAGAAATGGAGTTGAGGGTAGTTTTACATTTTGTTGTTATGCTTCCATACACACAAGCTGACTAAAAGTGAAGGCAATAAATTGAGATGTCTGGATATTATTTGCTAAGAACAACATAAAATTAAAAGGTACAAGGGCAAGCAGATCAGTAAACAAAAATAATAATAAAGTTTGAAATGATTGGAAATAAGAGATAATAGATTTTCTGATAACTTACTACTTGAATGCATTTACTAGAACAATGTATAATTAAGTTTAAATTAAAGATAACCAGTGCACTCCTTAAGGTTAAAAGTTAATGTTTTCTGAAAACATACAAGTTGTTTTTTACATCTAGGAGGGGAACAAAGATAAGGCAAGAGCAGACATCAATTAATGTAAGAAAGGAGCACAAGGCTGTAACCTGCATCTTAGGATGGATAACCTTAATTTTAGGATAGATATTGCATGTGTGTGTGGAGTTGTCAGTTTGGAACAATTGTTCCTGTTTAGGAGGGTTAAACTTCATTATTTGAAGTTGTACATAGTTGTGCGTATTTTCTTAAGTTAATAGGTTAAGGGTGTGTTTTCATTTTTTTTTTTTTTTTTAAGGTTTTCATTAAAACCAAGTATCTTGTAAATATGACATGGATTCAAATAGAGATGACAAGAAATAACCATGAAAAAAGATCAGCCTGCCAAGCATCAGGGGGTGCATGTAACTCAAAGTCTAGAAACAGACATTTAAAAAAGTTGTCATGTATAATAGTTGGGAATAACTTATCACTTATTATTTTGGACTGTGAATGGCAGCATAAGTATAGACAAAATGGAAAGAGTTTTGAATTATATTAAGAAATGCAGAGTGCAAATAGCAATGCTACAGGAGACACACTTGAAAAGAAATAAGCATGTGAATTTGATAAAGGATTTCATGAGGGATATTCAGCAGAATATTAGGGTCAAAGTAAAAGGGGAGTACTGAGGGAAATTCAGCAGAGCATTAGGGACAAAGGAAAAGGGGGGAGGACTTAAACTAGTTGCTAGGGACAAATGAAAATGGGAGTATTTAAACGAGTTGGTAGAAGAGCTCCAGTAGTGAAAGAGGAAAAAAGATAATAATGGCAGATTTGTGTAGTAAGGGGCTACTGGCAAGGGAGGAGGATTATACTGGCATGTATTTATATTCCACCTAAAGGTGTTATTATGGAACTTAAGAAAATGTTGAGAAATAATCAACTTTATGCAGGAAATATTACTTATAGGTGCAAAATGGAATTTTTTGAAACAGTGAGGATATCTGGGGGACCTAGAAGAGAAATTATAACAAAAGAGGGTAGATTTCTGAAAAGAATTATGAAAATATTTGGTATGGAAGACATGAATTCAGTAGTAGGAATTTGGACAGAATTTACATATTACTCACCAAAGTACAATAACTGGGCTAGACTAGACAGAAATTATTATTATATGTTGAAACTACAGAAAGAACGGAGCATTGTTATTAAGCAAGCAGGTAAAGAGGGAGCCATAGATATGCCAAACAGGCATGACTATGTTGAATTAATGGATGATCTCTTAACTGATTACACTGTTTTTTCTAGAATTAAAGTTTTTTTCTTTTTAGAGTTAATAGTTGCATTTATGAACTTCAGCTAACAGGAGATATATCATTAGAATGTTATAACTATTTTTCAATACCTTGGCCTGTCATGCCAGTCCTATATGGGCTGCCAAAGGTACATAAAAGTTTGGCACGCCCTCCTATGAGACCAATTGTCTCAGGAAAGGGCTGGGTGACAGAACCTATCTTACTTTATCTAGAAGATGTCTTAAAAGCATTTTTGAATACGGTTGCCACCCATCCCGTTGTCAGTGGGACACTCATGGGTTGAGCGCTCTCATCCCGCTTCCCACAGTCACCAAGCGTTGGACTTTAAAAGTCCCGTTTTTCACCTTTTCACAATCGCGAATTCAATTGCCGTGGAAAAGCCGAAAATACTTCCAGTTTTTCCACAGCAATGCAGCTACTTCACCACCTGGACCTACTGTTAGAGGGATTCCCTGCTAGGTCCTGGTGGTAATGCAACACAGTAACTGGCTGCAAGAATTGGAGGGGGCGGGGACTTATTAAGAAGAGCCCAATAAAGGTCGCAGCTGTAGAGCACTAAGTTCTACAGTTGTGAACAAAAAAGATCCGAGATTTCTATTTCTGAAGCCAGCCCAACCAGCCAGCCAGCCAGCCAAGAAGCCAGCCAACCAGCCTGCCAGCCCAACCAGCCAGCCAGCCAGCAAAGAAGCCAGCCAAACAGCCTGCAAGGGAGCCTGCCAGCCAGCCCAGCCACCACTTGAGCATCCAACTAGCCATTCCAGCAATAACTGTGATAGTGGTAAGTACATAATAGCATTTTGTGGCTTTAGTTATTTAAAATGGGAATATTGTGCTTTATTTAAGTTTTTGATGTTTAGAGGTAGATGGGGGTGCAGTACGCAGTATTTAAATCTGTGCAGTGGTTATTTTGATACTTTTGAGTAGTAGTTTTTAAAGATATAAAACCTGAATGTATATGTAATTGTTATTATTGGGGGAATGATTTGGAAGCATTACTTTTAAAAGGCTGAACTGTGTATAGAAGTTGTTTATTTCTGGTGGGGGGGGTGAAAAATAAATTTAGTGTGATGTATTTCTATTGTCGTAGCTTTTTCTGGGTATTGTCTGTTTGCAGATAGAAAATGTTCGAGCATAGTTTGCACTTTTTTGTATGGAAATGTGTGCAATTTAATGCTGTTTTCAGGAAGTTAAGATATACTGTTTGGGTAATTTTTCCTGTTAGTTCCTGCAAGTCAATGTATATGTGGTACAAGTTTACCTTTTGAGGGGGAATTTTAACAGTTAATGTAATTCATTTATTATTCTAGTAGGTACATGTTGCCAATTTGCCTAAGCTGTTTCAAGATTGTTTTCATTTATACTTGTAAATGTGTGCATTTAATTTATTATGCATTTTTAATAAGGTTAAAATGTATTGCTTTGCTTGTAATGTGAATATGGGTGTGCTGCTTTTACTTGGGCCTGTTTATTGCATTGCTGTGCTGGGTAAATTACTCTTAATTGCTATGTTTTGAGGTAAAATGAGCCCATGGAGTCTGCTGTACATTGTAGTTTATATTACTTCTCTTGCAAGAAGTATTTTTAAAAGTTAAAATGTTTACGGACTTTTTTCCTGTTTATTTTTTTTTTTTTGTGGATGGATGCTCAGAAGTTAATGCAGTGTATTTGAGATTGTGCTAAACCATGTCGTTGTTACAGGGTAGTTTTCTTTTATAAGTAGCAAAGTTTGTATTTTGTGTTTTAGTGATGTCTTCAATAAACTTATGTACTGTTTTCATTATAATCTGATTACGAACAGTGCTGCTGTTGGGCATGTTCATTAATAGATCATTGCGCTGTGTAAATTAGTGCCATACATTTCTTTTAACGGCTGTGGTCAAAAGCTAAATCAGGTCTATGGTATCCACTGTGCATTCTCATTCATTTTAGTGTTTTTTGGTTCAGTGAATGTGGTTAACTTTTTTTTTTCTTGAGGGGTGGGGTGAGGTGGGCATGTTCGGTGGTAATAATAATGCATTTCATTTTCTACAAGCTGTATCAATGTTAATTTTCAATGGCCAAAATGCCCCCTACATTACCTCATTTACTATTTGACATTTTTCAAACTGT
The DNA here is from genome assembly GCF_019279795.1 of Protopterus annectens. Classification (NCBI taxonomy): domain Eukaryota; kingdom Metazoa; phylum Chordata; order Ceratodontiformes; family Protopteridae; genus Protopterus; species Protopterus annectens. Next base: position 1,379,971,199 of record NC_056745.1, on the reverse strand, counting down.
TTGTAATAACTCTTTTCTGCTCCATTCCTTGGTTCTTTCACATGCCAATGTTTTTCAAGCCAGTTTTTTTGCATGCCAATGTTTTTTGAGCCAGTTCTTTCATGTGCCAATGTTTTTCAAGCCAGTTCTTTTGCGTGCCAATGTTTTTCAAGCCAGTTCTTTCACGTGCCAATGTTTTTCAAGCCAGTTCTTTCGCGTGCCAATGTTTTTCGAGCCAGTTCTTTCATGTGCCAATGTTTTTTGAGCCAGTTCTTTCGTGTGTCAATGTTTTACGAGCCAGTTCTTTCATGTGCCAATGTTTTTAAGCCAGTTCTTTCGTGTGCCAATGTTTTTCGAGCCAGTTCTTTCATGTGCCAATGTTTTTCGAGCCAGTTCTTTCATGTGCCAATGTTTTTCGAGCCAGTTCTTTTGCGTGCCAATGTTTTTCAAGCCAGTTCTTTCGCATGCCAATGTTTTTTGAGCCAGTTCTTTCGCATGCCAATGTTTTTCAAGCCAGTTCTTTCATGTGCCAATGTTTTTTGAGCCAGTTTTTTTGTGTGCCAATGTTTTTCAAGCCAGTTCTTTCACGTGCCAATGTTTTTTGAGCCAGTTCTTTCGTGTGCCAATGTTTTACGAGCCAGTTCTTTCGTGTGCCAATGTTTTTCGAGCCAGTTCTTTCATGTGCCAATGTTTTTCGAGCCAGTTCTTTCATGTGCCAATGTTTTTCGAGCCAGTTCTTTCATGTGCCAATGTTTTTTGAGCCAGTTCTTTCATGTGCCAATGTTTTTCAAGCCAGTATATGTTCACATGCCAATGCTTTTCGAGCCAGTTCTTTTATGTGCCAATGTTTTTTAAGCCAGTTCATTTGTGCTATGCAGCAGTATGTTACTGCACCCTACTAACATAGTCTTGGTAAATATGTTGCATATCAGGTAAGTACAGATTCAAGCATGAAGAGAGCAGCAGTTTCATCACAGTCAACCAGCAGCAAGAAAATGTGCAAGTGGCAGGACATTTGGAAAACAGAATTTGACTGGATCGAGAGATGCAATGATGTCAAAGTGTTCTGCAGGTACTGTAAGAGAGAATTTCTAGTGACCCACGGTGGAAGAAACGATGTCGCACGACATGAGGCAACTGAACAACATAAGACTGCTATTCTTCAAGCTAAATCCACTCACCTGATGACAAAGTGGACAAGGAACGCAAACCTTGAGGGACCAGAACTTAGGATCATTGCAGCAGAAGCCTCTGAGGTTTTCCATGCTGTTAAGCACAATATTTCCAATAACAGCTGGACTGTGCAGTAAAGTTGGCCAGCCAGTTGTACAGTGACTCGGACACTGCAAAGAAACTATCCTGTGGCAGAACCAAGGCTGAAGCCATAGTCAAAAATTTTTTGGGACCGCACTCATTGGAATGCCTCCTGCATGACCTTCAAAAATCAGGCACTTCATTTGCAATTTCATCAGATGCTTCCAACAAGGGGAACATAAAATTATTTCCCCATGTTGTGAGGTATTTTTCTAAAGAAGAAGAGGTGGTGAATGGCCTTTTGGACTTCTATGAAGACCCTGATGAATCTGCACAGGCTATTTCACAGCAAATTTCCAACATTATGGAAAGGCACTCCTTGCCCTGGAACAGCATTTCAGCTTATGGGGCTGATAATGCCAGTGTGAACTATGGGAAGAAATCTGGTGTGTATACCAGATTAAAAGAAAAGTGCCCATCACTCCAGAAGGCTAACTGTGTTGCCCATATAAATTCACAATGCAGCCAAAAAAGCTGCAGCACAACTACCGTACAACGTGGAAGTATTTGTAATGAAACTTTTCAGCCACTTCTCAGGTTGGGCCACAAGGACCAGAGACTTGAAAGACTTCTTCGAGTTTTGTGGCATGGAATTTGAGAGTCTGTTAAGACGTGCCAACAAGGTGGCTGTCACTTCTCCCAGCCATTGATAGAGTAGTGAAAAATCTCCCAGTGCTCCAGTCCTATTTCTTCTCTCAGGGAGAAGAGGAGACCCCCCGGCAGATATGGCAGTACTTTTCAGCTAATGAACATGGTGAGAATTACTTGCCTATGCTGCCCCAGTACTATTTGCACTTTCTCTGTGCTGTTCGTGTTGATTTTAATGAACATATAAGTACATTAGAAAAATCAGCACTTACTGCCATGGAAACTTTTTGTGTAATGGTCTCTCTGAAGCAAAAACTGCAGGCAAGAACTGAAGGTGCTTTTTTTGGAGGGAAACTTAGGGCACTTATGAGCGCATTAGACAGCGCTTCTGCTAACAAACTGAAAAGAGACTTCATTGTGTTCTTGGAGACAGCAGTGAAATACCTGGAACAGTGGTTTGATTATACTGAAAGCAACTACTTGTTTACACTATCTAAATTATCTCTAAATGAGCCCTTTGCCTTCAGTAACTTGCTTAATGTGACCACTGCCCTGAGTCTGCAGGATGTAGATGAAGATTATCTTTTTAGGGACTACTTGGCAATTAGGCCCTCTCTTGAACAGTTATGTAACACAAGCTTGACCCCAGGAGAGAAGTGGCTGAAGCTTTTCAAAGAAGGGCCTGAACTGACTACACTCTATCCGGTAATTGCTAGGGTTTTATCTATACCGACCTCAAACGCATTTGCAGAGAGAGTTTTTTCTTTGGTGAAAGGTAAATGGACAGATGTGCGAAACCGATGTAGTGTGGACTTGTTAAAAGCTGAACTAATGATGAGTGTAAATTACCGGATGAAATGTTGTGACTTTTACTCAAATATTGTTTCAAATCGGGCCCTTCTTCAAGCCATAAAATCAAATTCAAAATACACTTTTAAAAAAAGTGATTTAGTGTACTAGTGTGCAGTATAAAGTACTAGGGTGCAGTTTGTAATTTTGTGTTTTTCTTTGTTTAGCATTAATTTGCTAGGGTGCAGTATGTAGGACTAGGGTATGTAGTTTTGTGTTTTTTCTTTGCTTTAGCTTTAATTGACAATAAAAAGTCTTCATTTTATACTTGGCTTGTATTTGGTATGCAGATTTTTTTAAGTTTTCTTTCTGAATAGTAATGGTTGGTTTATGAATTTTTTAACTTTTTAAATAAAACAAGTGTCTGTTTAATGAGTAGTGTGTTTTTTATTTCTTTAAAGCTTATTTACTGTTACAACTGATTAATGTGTGTGTTTGCAGTAATAGTTCACTTCATTTAAATGGTTTGAGTTTTCAGTATGCTGTAATGTCACAATGTTGTATCCATAACTAATACTGCATCTCCTTTAACAACTCTGGTGATGTTGTGGTGGGGGTGTGGCCAGTTTCATATTGACCACACCCCCATGTCCCACTTTGCCCTTGTTAAAAGGTGGCAACCCTATTTTTGAATGAAGTAAATAGATATATATGAGACACAGGTGACTTTCTACAAACATTGTACACTTAGTATAGTTCTGTTTTTAACGCAAAATTTATATTTGTTACATTAGATATTAATTCATTATTTACCATTATTCCCCATGAATATGGGATTCAGGGAGTTTTATGGTTAAATATGGAAGGTGTACTTTTAGATGAGTAGAGGCCATCTGTGTATTATTAGACATAGTACTTACGACCAATGTCTTTTTATTTGATAAACAAATATTTACCAAATATCAGTGGTAGCTATGGGAATGTCTGTAGCTAACACCTATGTGAATTTGTCTTTGGGTAAATGGGAATCTGAATTTATATTTAATGAAAACACATGGTATTACAAAAAAATATTATTTTTAAGAGATTTGTGGATGATGTCTTTATGTTATGGAATGGCACTGAACAAGAACTAAATGACTTTGTTTCTTATTTAGACACCACCACTAATTTCCTGAAGCTTAAAATTAATTATTCTACAGAACAAATACAATTCTTAGATGTGTGTGTCATTAAGAATAGTAGCAAGATAGAAACTACTATACATAAAAAAAAAGAAGTCCGGGCTAATAGATACCTTCATCGTAGAAGCATGCATCCTGCTTGTATGTTCAAGGGCATTGTCAAAAGTCAGTTGTTAAGAGTAAGTAGGGTTAATACAGACTTGGAAAGATGGAAAAAAACAGACTATGGATATGCTTAATGACTTTAGAGATAGGGGTTATGATGAAAAACTATTAAATACTATGAAAAATGACGTAGCTGGTGAAAGTGAACATAAAGCTAAACCTTATTTCTCTAATATTGAAGGGGATATAGTTAGAAATTCAGATGAAGGAAGTATGAACTTAAGGTATGTTATGAATTATAGCTGAGCACCTTCTGCTATAATTGATGTAATTTTTAAGAACTGGGAGATTTTGCAAGTGATGCCTGAACTAAAAGCGTTTATAGATGAGAAGCCCCACTTTGCTTTTAGGAATTGTAAAAGCCTAAAACAAGTCATGTTATAAGGACATGGATATACATATTTACCTTAATATGAATACAAAAGGTACTTTTCCCTGTTTAAATCGTTGTAGTTGTAAGTTTATTGCTTCAGACACTGACTTTGTACACCCAGTAAATAAAAAAAAAATATATTTGTTTAAGTGTTCAGCTACATGTAATACAACGTCTATAGTATACTTAGCAACTTTCTCTGCATGTTCTTGTTTTTATATAGGCAAATCAACTAGAAGGTTGAGAGATCAAATCACAGGGCATCAATCAGACATTAGACGAAATATACAAATGAATCCACTTGCTAAACATGTGATGGACTGTGGTTTAAACCATATATTTAAGTTCAGAGTGATACAAATTTTGACCAAAAGTATGAAGGGAGGTGATCACAATAAGTCAGAATTAACAGAATATGAATGGATTTTACACCTAAGGGCATACTTTTATCCAGGCTTGAATACAATGGTTACTTTAAAGCCTGTTCTAAAGCTCAAATGAGCCTAAAGTGGTTTGTTATGCTGTGTCTTTAAAAGTGAGTTTTGTAAATGTAATTGTTTGTTTTAGACTACTGGGGGAATTTGAACATGTGATTTATTTTAAATGCTATTTAAAATGGGAATTCATTTATACACTGAAGAAGGGAATTGTTTATTCCTGAAAGCTTTGTTTTCTTAAATTATGTGTTTCTACAGTCCAGCGTTTCTTGTTTATTGAAAAGGTTTGCTGTACTTGGATTTGCCAGTTATGGATCTTGGAACTGTTGCTGTTTCAGAAATTATATTTCACAGGAACATGTTCATTTCATTGAAAGCTTCAGCATACATCCAACATGTATTTCAGATCATGTGCCAATAACAACCAAGATAAAAATGCAGGGTAATGAAGTTAAAATGAGACATTGGCACTTACCCACCTACCTGTTAAAAAGAGAGGAACTTAAGGAATAGGTAGTGGAAATGATTCAAGTTATTAGAGAAGACAGAAATTTCTTCAGAAGTTATATAGTGAATGGGAAAAAATGAATCCGGAGTTTAAAAATAGGGTAGAAATAAATGATAAAGAGATATGGTTAAGAAGTAACAATAATTTAGAGGGACTGATAAGGATTAAAGCATTGCAAAATAAGGGGGATCTCACACAGCAAAAAAAAGGCACAAATGCATAGTACTACAGAGAAAAAAGGGAATAGCTGGATAAATATGTATGAGTTTAGAAAATTTGCTGTTAAGCAACTGTTTTTTGATAACTTCACAGCACAAAGACCATAACTTAGGCAACAGAAAGTAGAAAGGTTTGTTGCTAAATTTAGGAAACCTCCTACAAGGAAAATAACCAGAGAGCCTGTAGAGTTATTATAGATATTTCGGAAAATTTGTATACAGCAGAGAATTGTGGAAATCAAGAAAAAGCACAAATGGAAATACATATTGGAAGACTTAGGTGTGCCAAGGTTAGAAGTAGATGAGGCTCAACAATTAACAGCTAAAATATGATGAGAGGAGATAAAAGCAGTGATGTATAAACAATCTGAATTAAATGATGTATAATCAATCTGAATGAAAGTCTCCAGGAATACATGGCATTCCTGTGGAGGTTTAGAAGCTAGGAGAGAAGAAAGTGATAACTATCTGGAATGTTTTGTTTAACAGTATTTTAAAAGGAGGGGAAGCACCAACACCTTGGAAGAAAGCTGTGGTGGATGTAATACCCTAAAGGCAGTAAAGATCCAGCTTCATATAAGCCTATTTAAATTTTAAATCATGATTATAGAGTTTATGTCTATAATAGTTAATAGAATGGTAAAGATGTTGCCAAAATTGATAGATAAGGATCAATGCAGTTTTGTGAAGGGGAGCAAACATTTGACAACATTAAGAGAACAATGATGATCCATTGTGAAGCAGACTTTAAGAAAATACTGCTGTTGTTTATGGGTCTTGATGTAGAGAAAGCATTTGCCAGAGTAAGATGGGATTTTATGAGCAGGGCAATAAAAGCATTTGCATTCCCTGATATGTTAATTAACAAGATATATGAGGGATCAGAGGCAAAAATTAAAGTTTGGGGGTTATTCCCTGATAAGGTGTGTATGAACAGTGGAACCAGGCAGGGGTGTCCCCTTTTCCCTGTGCTATTTGTATTATAGTTAGAGCCATTGGCAAAGAAAATATGGGACTCAGAAATTCAAGGATATATTTGATATGGTAATTAAGAAAAGTTAAAGTTGGATTTATTTGCAGACGGTATTATTTTGTACCTAATAAAACCAGAAAATGATATATCAGTGTTATGAAACATTCGGAAACAATTTTAGAGATATAAAATTAATGAAGACAAAAAAGGCTATGGTTCAGCAATACCCATATTTATGGAGACATGAGAAAATAAATTAAGTATTTAGGAGTATGGATAAAAAGGATTCAGTTATGGCAGCTAAGGATATGTGAGAAGAGACTAAACAAAAGGTAATACAAAAACTGAGAAACTGGAAGTTCTTGTTTATGGATATGGATAGCAAAATACAAGGAGTGAAAATGATTTTGGCCACTTTAGTTTTATATACAGATCAGGCATATTTTTATCAAGTAGAGGAGAAGTTGTGGACAGTAATTAATAAAGAGTCGAAGGATTTTGTCTGGCAGGGGAAGAGTACAAAGGTCAAGTGAGATAAGTTGATCCTTCCACTAGACCAAAGTGGTTTAGGATTACCTGATTGGAAGGGATATTTTAGTACTATACAGTTTAGGCTCATACATATAACACAAGCAGAAAGCTATTATTTAAAGTTGAAATGGATGATGATGAAGCAGGTGGAAATTCAAGAAGTAAGGAGAGAGTAAGATTTTGAATGCAGATCCTTAAGGAGAATAAAAATAGCCATACAGAATATTACATTCAGAAAGGAGCAGAAAATGTTCCAAGAACTAATCCAACATAATAATAACATTTTTTAACTGGGCTGAAGCAAGTTCGTGGTTACTCTCCAAAGTTATCTGCATTCCTGTTTTTCGTTAAAAGTAATAGAGTGGGAAGAGGCCAAGAAGACATGTGGACTGCAAGCTAGAAACAGCCTTCCCTATCAGGGATTCATATCAGAGTATAGGTAGAGAAAAAGGGATAAGGGAATGCTAAGTGAAAGACATGCTCTGGTAGAATTTTTACCTGAATCTAGAAAGGAATATGCTGTTAAAAAAGGGATAATTAGTAGGGCATATAAAATATTGCATGGTAACTATACAAATTAATCAGAGGAGTTTAGGAAATTTTTTGAAGGGAGATTGGAAAAGCAATTAAACAATCAGAGGACATATGTATGGCTCCCAAATACACAAGAAGGCTAGAAGATTTGGGATATTTGAAGTGTTTTCACAAGTATTTATATACCCCAAGAAGACTTTCAAGAACTTTTTCCTCATGTTGATGTCAAATGTTCGAGGTGTGATAGGGAAGAAAGAGGGTAACTGGGAACATATGTTTTGGGAGTGTAATGAGTTGGCAGATTTTAAAAATTCCCTACAAAGTACTCTGCCAGAAACACTGAATGAGCAAATGGGTGTATTAAAGGAAATGCTTTTTTTTGAGCTGGGATACAAGAGCTGAATTGCCTAAACATAGTAAAGCTTTGCTAAGTTTAATTCTGGTGGCTGCCAAAAAAAAAACAGTTACTGCAAAATGGAAATTAAAGTCTAAACCACTACATTTGAAAGTATTGAAGACAGAGATAAATGAACTGGAAGTGTGATTTTTAGAAAAGGGTACGAGCAAATTATATAGAAAAAAGGGAAACTGTGGAAACAATACATGCAGAATAATGATTTAGAGGAGTGAGGTTTAAAAGAAGGCAGGAACTCAAATTTTTGTAATGCTGGATTGATAATTGTATAAAGGAATATATACAATATATAATGTTTGTGGATGTGAACAAGTTAAAATCATTTGTTTTCTCTTATATAAATGCATGTTAGCCTATGTCTTAAGTGATAATTCAATAAAGGTGCTAAAATATTAGAATACAAAAAAATATTTTACAAAGATAACTGATCTTCCAAGTTCAGATTTACTACTGGTTATTCTTTGAAGAGTAAACAAATATGTTTAAGATTTAATGAAAAAGATGAATAGTTGGTTAGATTCAGGCTTTCCAACACTGTTGACATGGGAGTCACCGCAAACAAACCTGAGGCTAACTTCTTGCCCTGCTGTGGTGGCCTCATAAGGAAAAAAAACATTATATTTCGATAAGATATGCAATGAACTAAAATAAAAAATAAACAAAGAAAACCAAACAGTAGTATGCCAACACTAAAAAATCCACACCCCACAAGGAAAATTGGAACCAGGAGACAAATTGCACAAGCCACCTTTAAGCATATCACAGTTTAATAACAGCTTTTTGGTATAAGACTTAATCAGGAAATACATTTCAGTCAAACAATATTCAATTTAAATACTTAACTGCCAATCAATGTTCATTCATAGTTACAATCAATTAATTACTAATTATGTATATCAGTTAACACAAATATAAACATTAAAAAATAAGCATTTAAAAAAAACAATATAACAATAATCTTGCTTCCTGTTAGTGTCCTATCTTAAAAAAAAAAACATTTTATATTAATTACCTCATTAAGGCCAGGGTGTTCATCAGCCTTTAAGGCCAACTGCCAAATAGTTTCTCTTTTTTCAATACTATTTTTAAAATCCCCCCCCCCCCTCCTATCCTCTTGGACCTGCTCCAAAACAAAAAACATAAACTTTTTAAAAATTACTACATATTACACTATATTTATACAGTGCATTGTAACTATTGTTACATCTAATAGCATAAATATGTTCTTTTATTCTTTTATTAAATTCTCTAAAGGTCATTCCAATATAGTAAACCTCACATCCTGTACACAAACGAACAAACACCACCTTTGGTTGTACAAGTATATCTTTCTTTAGCAGTGATTGCTTTCTTGATATGAGGCAAAACAGTAAAGAAACCTTCATGAACAAATCTACAAGCACAACACAACCAACACTTACAAGTCCCAACCATTTTATTAGTTACAGGACATTGCTTTTTAGTAGTATCATGCTGTAACAATTTTTTTAAACTAAAATTTATTTTATAAACAAGGTATGGTTTATCACCTATCATATTATAAATATCTGAATTACCAGTTGTTATAAATATTATTTCTAATTTCAAAATTGTCAACAGACGTATCTAAATTAAAAACTATTGTACTGTCATTGTTACAACATTTCTTTACTTTGCCCAATGGTTTAGATAAAATAGGAGGAAAATCAACATACCTCTTAGAGGAAATTTCATTCACACTACTTACTAACCAATCTTCATTATATCCTCTTTCTAAAAACATAGAAGTAATAAACTTAACTTCTTCAAAAATAGTATCACTACTGGTTAGCCTAGATGCCCTTATGTTTTGGCCCCTGGGTCATAAATCCAGGATGGCTGCTACTACAATGCAAATAGTTTGTAAAAGTGACTTTCCTATAAATACTACTTGCAAAGGACTTTTGAATAACACCCCATTCCAAATTAATGTCCAAAAAATAAACCTCATCACCTGTACTACCTATGGTGAACTTCAAAAATTCTGTACCTTTATTTAATTCATCAATAAATGGTTCACAAAGTTAAATCACTTTTTATAATAATAAAAATACACCCACAAATCTTCTAAAGAATATTATTCCATCATAAAAAATATTTTGTGGTAGTACTTTGTTCTCCCACCACCCCAAATCTACATTAGCAAAGGCTGGATCAGCTGACCCTATATGTATACCCTTAACTTTCTGATAATATTTCTGAATAAACATAAAATAATTGTGTTTGAACAATACCTCCAATATGGAATGAAAAAGATTAATATTATCATTAGAATAGGGGGTCTTAAAAGTTAAATAAGACCTCACATATTCTACCCCCTCATTCCAAGGAATACTTGTAAATAAAGAGGTAGCATCAACAGTAACTTCAGCATCCCGATATGAATATTCATCAATAAATGTTCTTATATTATCAAAAAAGTCTAATGAATCCTGTATAAATGAAGACAAACTACTAACTATGGGGTTTAAAATGGTAGCCATAAACAATAACCCTTTCCGTGATAGTGTTAGGTACAGACACAATGGGCCTAAAGAGGGGTTATACTCATTTTTATGTATTTTATGTATTCCAAAATATAGCCAGATTTTCAATGCACATATTGCTATACAGATTGTAATCAATCTGACCATTCATTAATAAATCATACAAAAATGTTTATATATATATATATATATATGTGTGTGTGTATATATATATATATATATATATATATATATATATATATATATATATATATATATATGTGTGTGTGTGTGTGTGTGTATATATATATATATATATATATATATATATGAATGAAACCTTGATGTAAGTAATCCAGTGTTACTTCTCTATATTCAGACGTGTTAAGTAACATACCTTCCATAGTCATTATGTAATCCTTTTATATGATAACCAAACCCCACCCTTGTCAGCCTTTATAGTTCTTAACTGCGTCATACACCTTAATTCTTCCAACACTGGTCTTTCATTGATATTTAGATTGTAAAACTTCTTTGTACTTTTGTTACCAAGTAACTTTCTAATGTCAGTTTCACTGCTTTTTTGAAACACCATAAAATCATTATGTAGTTTGGGGTTATTAGTGGATGGTTTCATAAATGTATTATTTATATTAACATCGTGCAATAGATACTGCAAATTTAATTTCCTCGTGTAAAATTTTTACTTTAGTAATGTCTTAGACAAATGAGCTCTGTGAGTAGGTATAAAAGTTAAACCTAAGTTCAACAATTTAATATGCACATCGGATAACTCGGTCAAACTGAAAATTTGCCAGTAGAACCTATAGTCAACCCTTTAATTTAGTCCTTTCTCTAGTGACTCTTGCTGTTCTTTCCTTGACTTTGACTTGAAAGTGGAAATGCTTTCAAAATCGCCAAGTTTTTTGGCTGTGAACTATTAAATTCACTGCTATAACCTCTATTTTCTGGAGACAAAGGGAGCTGCTCAATAGCACCTGCACACTCACCATTATCTAAAGGATTGATTCCAGCCACTGACCTGCTACTTATTTTTGCTTCTGGATATCCACTCACATCACTAACCTTTCTTCTTAAAGGAGACTTCTCCCCAGATGAAACTATAGTCACATAAGTAGTAGCACCGAAATTAGTGGTCAGTTTTCTATAACATTCACCAACAGGAAATGCCTTTTTCTGTTCCTACACTTCTTGATCACACAAAATTTTCTTCTGTTTGTGAAAAATCAGTCTTTTAGTACCTTTCAAGGGAAACAAATATATTATTGTCATCTGACTGCATGTCCATAAATATCTGCAACATCATAGTGGCTCGTTTATTCAGGTCTATATTACGTCGAACTCACAGGAGTCCGAACGTTGTAATATCAAACCCATATGGTCGAAATGTGAAAATAGCAAAGCCAAGAAACACTGATTTTTTCCCAGGGAAAAAATTGGTGGGCCGTTTTTACAGCTTTACTATTTCTTCCACTGTGGTGCGATCTCAGAGTTGGTATATTTAAGTAGGGGGGATGTAGTATAAGTTTAAAGTGTACGTGTTTTTTTTTTTTTTTTTTGTATCAGAACAGTGATTTTTTTTTTTCCTGGGGAAAAAAAATCGCTGTTCTGTGTTTTCATACATTTTGGATTTTGAACTTCCTGGTTCGATAGTATAGTTCGAACTCCTGTGAGTCTGACTATGTAATACAGACCAGTTTATTTAATTTAACATTTTCCTTCAAAATGTGCATCAGTTTGGTATTATTTTTTATGAGAAGCTCCAAAAACACCAAGCTAGAATGGTTAAAGAATTCAACCAGTTCACCACAAAATGGATCATCCCCACTGGGGAATTTGTAGAACCTAAGAACTTTAGGAACCACCCTCATGAAAATGCACTGCTGAAAATACATATTCTCGAGACACAGAGATCAATACTTTCTTAGATTCTTCTCCAAATCACTCAGTATGGTCTTAAGAACTTCTCTCTCTACCAAAATGGTGGATTTGAAAACTATATCTCTGAAGGGATTGTGTGTCTGAGATAGAACTGAAGAAACATCGGTAAAGAAAAAAAAAAACTTCTCTTTCACAGATATAGACAATTTCCCTTCTAGTCCAACAGCCCCCGTTTCAGAACTGATCATAAGGGGGTGGTTACTGCTAACCATGCTGAATAAATGGGCTGACCTCATAGTCTTAAGTCCTTCAACTTGGCCCACAAGTAACTTCAATGATTTTTTGCAAATTAATAAGCATGCTTTGCAAATTCATAATATCCAGGTCTTGAGTCACAGGAACTGAATGAATAGTTAAATCAAGCAGTTCATCTCTGCCTCCAGTAGCCATCAGATACTTCAAATTAAACTCAACCAAAAATAAACAAATGAAGCAAACCAAATAGTGGTATACCAACATTAAAAAGTCCAAACACCACAAGGAAAACTGGAACCAGGAGACAAACCTTACAAACCACTTAAGCATATCAAAGTTTAATAACCACTTTTCATCCTAAGACTTCATTAAAACTACATCTCATTCAAACAATAATCAATTTAAATACTTAACAGCCAATCAATGTTCATTCATTACTACAATCAATTAGTAATTGATAAAAATCAGCAAAAACTTTTGAATGAACGAACATTTGCAAACACATAATATAATAACATTCTTACTTTAATTTTATATTAATTACCTGATTGAGGTCACGGTACCCTTAAGCCTTTAAGGCCAACTGCAAATAGTTTCTCTTTTTCCAATACTACTTTTAAAATCTCCTCCTTTCCTATCCTCTTGGACCTGCTCCAAAATAAAAAAACAAACTTTTTAAAATTACTACATATTATACTATGTTTATACAGTGTGTTGTTGCTATCTTTGCATCTAATAGCATAAATATGTTCTTCTATTATTTTATTACACTCTCTAGAGCTCATCCCAATATAAAAAGCCTCACATTTCATACATAAAAACACAAACTACACCTTTGGTTGTACAAGTATATCTTTCTTTAGCAATGATGGTTTTCCCAATATGAGGTAAAACAATATAGGAACCTTCATGAACAAATCTACAAGTACAACACAACACCAACTTATAAGCCCCTACCATTTTATTAGTTACAGGACATTAATTTTTAGTAGTATCATGTTGTAACAGATTCTTTAAACTAAAATTTATTTTATAAATAAAGTATGGTTTATCATCTACCACATTATGAATACATGAATTACCCTTTAAGATACACCAATTTTTAGAAATATTTTTAATTTCATAATTGTCAACAGACATATCTAAATTGAAAACTACTGTACTGTCATTACAACTTGCTTCACTTTGCCCAATGGTTTAGATAAAATAGGGGAAAAAATCAACATACCTCTTAGAGGAAATTTCATTCACACTACTTATTGACAAATCTTCATTATATCCTTTCTAAAAACATAGAAGCAATAAACTTCATTTCTTCAAAAATAATATCCCTGCTGTTTAGCCTAGATGCCCTGATATAGTAGTACCTGGGTATATTTTTCTTCATAAATCCAGGATGGCTGCTATTATAATGCAAATATCAATTTGTAAAAGTATTCCATATTGACAATATTGTTGAAAAATAATTTTATGTTTAATCAGAAATATTATCAATAAATTAAGGGCATATCTATGGGGTCAGCTGTTGCTACAGCTTTTGCTAATGTAGTTTTGGTGTGGTAGGAGAAGAAAGTACTACCACAAAATATTTTTATGATAAAATATTCTTCAGAAGGTTTGTGGATTTTTTTTTATTATAAAAGGTGATTTAATTGTTTGTGAACTATTTATTGAAGAATTAAACAAAGGTATAGAATTTTTTAAGTTAACCTTAGGTAATGCAGCTACTAAGGTTTATTTTTTGGACATTAATTTAGAATGGGATGTTATTCAAAAGTCCTTTGCAAGCAGTATTTATAGGAAAGCCACTTTTATAAACTGTTCTCGGCATTATAGTAGCAGCTATCCTGGATTTATGAAAAGAAATATTCCCAGGGGCCAATATATATGGGCATCTAGGCTAACCAGCTATTATTTTTGAGGAAGAAATTAAGTTTATTACATCTATGTTTTAGAAAGAAGAGATAATGAAGATTGGTTAATAGGTAGTGCAAATGAAATTTCCTCCAAGAGGTATGTTGACCCCCCCATTTTATCTAAACCATTGGGAAAAGTGAAGAGAAGTTGTAACAGTGACAGTACAGTAGTTTTTAATTTAGATGTGTCTGCTGACAAGTTTGAAATTAGAAGCATTATTTCTAACAACTGGCACATCTTAAGGCATAATTCAGATATTTATAGTATGGTAGGTGATAAACCATACCTTGTTTATAAAATAAATCTTAGTTTAAAGAATCGGTTACAACATGGTACTACTAAAAAGCAATGTCCTGTAACTAATCAAATGGTAGGTTCTTATAAATGTGGGTTGTGCTGTGCTTGCAGATTTGTTCATGAAGGTTCCTATATTGTTTTGCCTCATATCGCTGCTAAAGAAAGATATACTTGTACAAAGGTGTAGTTTGTTAGTTTGCTTTTAAGACTGTTTTCAGCATGATTCCTTAGTCTCTCTTTAAGCTAAACAAAAATAAACTTCAGAGTTTTCAAAGTTAAACAGTGTTTATAGAAAACATTCAGAGCTCAGTCTACCACAAGCACACTTAGTCATTCAAATTTGGGGAAAGACATACCTTATATCTGGAGACAGGTTTTTATTAAAAACAAAAAGTACAAGCATCACTCAGACATGGAAAACTAGCTTAAAATGTACTCAAGTGTTAAGCAATTCCTCAATGGTTAGAACTGAAAAGGATGAACAACAATGCTGGTTATATACAATAGTCTCAAACTACCTGTGTGAGTGTCTTCAGAGGCATGCATCCAAAATCAACATTACACTAAGCAATCAGTATGTAAACCATTACAAACTTAGCAAATAAGCCATACTCTAAAGTTCATTCCAGTCTTGAGGAGGCCAATACAAGATAGACCAGGGGGATAATTTGGTACTTGCAATCAAAATATCTAAACTTACCTTGACGGTGGCAATGGTGCTACTCTACATGATATGCAGAGGATGTTTGTTACAAAGACGGGAGATACATAGGAATATGAATCTAACATGTTAGCATGTCTTATTTATTGTCGATGAAGGTTTAGTTCCTTTAACTATGTATGTATCTGTGAAACCCTTTTCTCTGAAAAGAACAGGAGATCAAAGAGGGTTAGATCTTTTATGGCTTGAAAAGCTAGACATAGGTCCCCACAGAACAATGCATAGGAAATGGAACACAAAGGAAGGACTGTCGGTCTGTCTTGATAACTGAGATTTTTATGACCACTAATCTTTTTGGTTTGTAATCTCTGGCTCTCTCAATTTCAGTGATATGTTTAAACAAATAAATGCCAAAAGGGGCATTATAAACAGTAATGGGTCTGATGACAAATAAGTAAATGGAAATTAAAGTTTATATGGATCAAAAGGAGATGCCTTTAGAAATTAGATGAGCTAGATGAAAGGCTTTCTGAACTACTACAGAGACATGGTCAAAAGATAAGGAATCATCAACAAGAGTGCCAAGATCACTCAGTGACTGATTGAAGGGTTGTGTCACATATAAGGTGCAGGAAAATATTTTATCAAAGTTAACCATGTTACATTTTTTCACATTTAATTTGAGACCATCGTGTTTACACTAATACTTATCATAGTCTAACCGAGGTTAGTGCAATTGTGTCAGTGGAAGATCAAATAACACCACCTAATTTACAGTTATCTACAACTGTAAATAACTTTAAGCAAGAAGTGTTCTCCTGAAAGTCTGAGAAATAGACAAATAGAAGAAGACCCAGCACTGTTAATAATGCCTACATTGTGTTAAAGGTCATGGCAAGGTCCAAATATGATGACTGTACTGTGGAAATACTATCCTCTGTTTTGGTGACTTTTTCAAAGAAATTAGGTTAAGGAGATAAGTATGTTTATCTAACAAAACCAAACTGATGAGGGGTCCAGAGTGAAAAGATTTTCAATGTCCAGATTAATGTGGTTTCACATATGAGGCTAGTCAGCCAAATTGGTCTATTATAGTTACTAGGATCTTTGGCTGGGACATCTTTGTGCTATGGCATTACAATGGCCATTTTCCATGCTTCTGGAATGTAACCAACGGAGAGGCTAAGTAGGGTTCAGATAGGCCATTTTTGGTACATATAATCATGCAATTCAGTATGTTATCTGGACACATGGTAAGGTGATGTCCTTCTAACTCACTGTTGTGGTGAGGAAGAAATATTTATAACACAAGAAAGTAAGCACTTTTGTCAGTATATAATAAATGACTTCATCAGAATAACATGCTTAATGAGTACAGAAATTTAGAACTTCAAGTCCAAATCACATGTGCCCATTTCAGTCAATAAAACATACTACCCACTTAAAGAGGAACTTCAACATATATACAAAAAAGTAATAAAATCTGTGATTACATACATAATGTTAACCTAAATCCTATGTCAATAAAAAAAACTCTATATGATCAGTTTAAATATACTGGCAATAGACATGGATTCATTAAGCCCAGGATAAATGCAGGCATTCAACCCTATCTGCCAAATTAACTTTCTGTGCTCAGTAAAGTCACTCCAAGGGCCATGCCATGGATTTTTGTGCACTCTGTCAACCGCCCCCCAAAAAAAGAAAACTGTGTGTGGAATTTTTTTGAACATGCCTGTACAGGGTGTTGACATTCTTACTTATGATGTTGTACATATGTTCATAAATAAGCTCCTTAAATTTCCTGTTTTCCACACATAAAATATGTGCATGTATTGGCCAAATAACCCAACCCCATGGCGTTACACGTAGAACAAAAGAAAGTTTCAATAAGGTTTGATAAGGTCGAATGCCTGCACTTATCCCAGGCTTAACAAATACCTTTTTATTGCCAGTGTATTAAAATTTCAGTCATATTTGGTTTGATTTTAACTGACATACAGAGTTTTTTTATTGATGCAAAATTTAGGTTACTTTATATAAGTAATCATGGATTTTATTACTGTTTTGTATATATGCTTAAGTTCCTCACTAAACAAGTAGTGTGTTTTTATTGGCTGAAATGTGCATATGTGATTTGGACTTGAAGTTCTAAATTTCTGTAGCACATTATTCTGATGAAGTAATTTGTTATATACTGACAAAAGTGCTTAATTTCTTGTGTTATGAAATATTTCTTCCTCACTGTGTGTAGTTTGCTGACTCAGGAACAAGTGGTGAAATTTTGGTTGTTGTATGCTTTTCATCATTGGTCACTGTTACAGTATTCTTTCTCTTATGGATCTCCTGCCAAGAATAGCCCAATGTCCGGATGGTATACCAAAGTCTTTAGAGCTTATATGCATTATATAACACATGTATGCTCCCCGAACAGGATGTAGGCCATAAAGGTAATATACGGCCACAGTTACCCAGAACGTCTTTGTTGCCAGTCCGAATGCCATCATCACTCATCATTCTGAATGCATTTTCCTGTACTGAGTACCTAGCCATCAGATAAGTGCACTACTGGGGTCTTTTGGTTTTCCTTGGTTACCTGGAGTTCATGTTACTCAGGAAGGGAAAACAGTGTGTAGGCAGATTTCCCATAATGATAGTCACAAACAGCATATTTTTTTTTGTTTAGGTGCTTTCCTCGACCACCCTTGCTGTAGTATTTGTAAGGTATTTGTGCGCAAGACTCTTAGAATCTGGTTGCCTTCCCTGGCCATCTTTCTCAAGAACCAGAGGCTTAAACAGTTAGCCCAGGGTAGCATAGTGGAATCAATTACTCATAAGGTACTTTATTTAAGCAAAGTGGCAGCCAGATTCTTTGACTGTCCATTCTCCACCAGACATCTCTATAGAAGTGGCCTTTTGGTGTCACCTTTGGATTACTCTGCCACTACCCTGTCAGAGGCCGGCATGGATCCTTCCTTTCACACATCCTCTGAGGCTTTGCAGGCATCTTATCTGGATGTCAAGGGAGAATAGCAGTAGATTATCTCACTGGGCCCTAAGAAGGATTCCACAGCTTCTGGTCAGAAAAAATGGTTCCAGGTACTCTTACTGAATCCTGTCAGGGCTCAAAACATCTGGTGTTTGTTATGGCTGACAACCCTACTAAGAAAAAACAGCCGACTAATCATTCTTCTACACATCCTAAGGACCCTCAAAGGGAATGGCAGGAGTTTACTCAGGGCATGTTTAATGCCTTAATGCCCCTGAAACGTACTTAAGGGGTTTCTGTGCCTCCTTCCCATTCCACTTCAATGCCTTCCAAAAGGCCTAAGGAACCTGATTCCTCAGATGAGGACTCAAGTCTGATGAAGGGGTCCTGGTTTTGTTCTACCCAGTAGTCTTCTCCTTTGGCTTCTGGCTCTGATGAAGAGAAGTACATTAGCCCCGAATCTCCTTTGGAGGAACTGTCTTTTGGTGACACAGTAGCCAGAATGACTAAATACTTTAAGTGGGATTCTTCTCAGGTGTCTGATATCCACATTATATTATGAGTTGCTTCAGGTGGACACTCCTAAACCTTCTGCAGTACCTCCAGTGTTGGCTGCTTTGTTATAAACACCTTTATAGCTGCCTCCAAGACTCCTGATTCTTAATCCCCCTGTTCATAAGAAACCCAACAGGTTCTACAAGGCGCCTGAGGATTTTCAATTCTTATTTAAGTGTCCTTGTGCTGATCCTGCTGAGATGTCAGTCTCCTCTGACAAGCCTTCTAAGCTTTTGCCCTCTACCAAGCTTCTGCCTTTGGATAAGGATGGTAGGACCATGGAGAGGATTAGAAAGAAAGTGTATACTGCTTTCACATGACCAGATACACTCTGGCCTTTATTAGTCAGGCTTATCAGGTTATTTCAGAAAGGAAGTCCTCCGCTCTATTTTGGGTTCGACCTGTCATGTGGCTTGCCAC
The DNA here is from genome assembly GCF_019279795.1 of Protopterus annectens. Lineage (NCBI taxonomy): Eukaryota > Metazoa > Chordata > Ceratodontiformes > Protopteridae > Protopterus > Protopterus annectens. The sequence continues at coordinate 1,379,951,712 of NC_056745.1, read as the reverse complement.
TCTATCAAGTGCAGCTATGATGCTGCTGATGCCTCTTCCAGAGCTGCTGTTTTTGGGTCTGTCATGAGGCAATACTCTTGTCTTTGTCTACAGTCATTACCTGAAGATATTAAGGCCAAGTTGCTGAATGCTCCTTTGGATAATAATCTGTTTGGGACTACTGCTGCTGCTTAAAGTCTCTACAAGAAGAAAGTAAAGTTTTGGAGGACCTTAAACATATTTTTGTGTTCCTGATCCATACATTCGACAGGAACTATCATACTAGGTCTGCTTTTGCTCACATTCAGCTTCATCAGGCTACTTAAGGCAGCAAGGGTGTTAGGTGAGCTCCTCCTGCTAAGCCTTCTCATGCTTCTGTGGTCCAGAAGCCTCTTATCTGACAAGCTTGCTTTCCTTTGACATTTTTCCCACCCTAACCATCAGCTAGATTCCCCTGTTCCTTCAGCTCTTCGAAACTGGCAACTCATCATCTCAGATTCATGGGTTCTGGCTATCGTCTGTCAGGGTTACTTCATGTTGTGGAAGTCTCTCCAACTTTTTCAAGAATTCCTCAACCTCCTTGAGAGCAGATACCTCATTTCTCAGAGGTCCCTGATGGAGCAGGGAACTATTCAAATTCACCCTCCTTCCCAAGTAGGAAAGCAGTTTACTCCAGAATGTTCCTGGCTCCTTGAAAAGAGTGTGCTTGGAAGCCTATTCTGGATCTCTCATTAATCAGCACCTTTTTCAAGGTTTCTTCTTTTTGGATGCTTTCTCTTCAAACCTTTTTCCTCTGTTGGTTGCCCCAAGACTTTCTGGTGACATTGGATATGAGGGATACTAACCTTCATATTCCTATTCACCTTCTTTTCAGGAAGATTTTGCATTTCTATTTCCTCCTCTCATTTTCAGTTCTCTGCTTCACCATTTGGCCTCTCTACTGCCCCAAGGGTATTCACAAAATGCCTAGCTCCTGTGATTAACTTCTGCAGGCCCAAAGGCATTCAGTTTTTTCCTTATTTTAGATAACCTTTTGATTCAAGCACCTATTCTCAGTTGCCTGTTACAGGCTCTGGAGTTCACTATCAACTTCCAAAAGTTTGTCCTGACTCCCTCTCAGGATCATGTATATCTAGGCTGCAGGATTCAGACAGTACCAATGATGGACTCTCTTCCACCTCCAAAGGTTTTGTCCTTAACAACTTTCTTTCAGTTTCTTCTTCCTCTACCTGCCATTCCAGCCAGAGTGTTTCTTCAGGCCCTAGAATTCATGGTTTCTTCTATTCCAATAGTCCCTCTTGCCAGACCATGTACAGCAGCTTCAGTGATACCTCAAGTCATTTTGGCTTCAGCATTGCCACCCTCTTGGTTTCAGAGTGCTCCTCCATCCTTGTCTCAAGTGGGAATTTGAATGGTGGATTCATTAACTTGCCCTTAACCCAGTCTTGCCATTTCAGCCTATGGTTCCTTCTCAAGAACTGTTCATCGATGCTTCAGATATTGGGTGGGAGATCTCCTGTGGTCACTGAAAGTTCATTGTTTCTGGCCCCCCATCAGAAGAAAGACCATATCAACATCAAAGAGAGGAGAGCTCTGATTCTGGCCCTTTAGGCTTTTTACCCCATGTTCTCTTCAGGCTCTCTGAAGGTTTAAACAGACAACACGACAGTGATGTAATATGTCTACAAGCAAGGGTGCACAAACTTTTACCTTCTTTGCAGGCTGGCTCTTCAAGCCTAGGATCTGAGGTGCACAAACTCTTACCTTCTTTGCAGGCTGGCTCTTCAAGCCTAGGATCTGACTTTCAGTTATCAGCTAACTCTTAAGGCAGTGCATATTCTTTTAGATACAATCTAGAGACAGATTCTTTGAGCAGGTCCAAAATACAGGCTCAGGAAGGGATGTTTAGAGTCATGTTCCTGGCCATAGTCCATCAGTGGATTATTCCTCAGTTACATCTTTTTGCCTCCCCTTGCAACAGGCAAGCTCCCTCTTTTCTGCTCCAGACTGTCATGTCATCTGGCATGGAGGATGAACACCCTTTTTTTTTGGAAGGGGATGTTTTCCCTTTGCCTTCCCTTCCTCTACTTCCAAGAGTCCTGCAGAAGATTTAGCTGGACTCTCCAAAGATCTTGCTAGTGACTCCCTTTTGGCCAAGACAGCACTGGTTCCCCCTCTTAATGTAGTTGGCCAGGGGCAATCACCATTAAGTTACCTCACCGGTTGGACTTTCTCATACAGGACAAGGGGTAACTTATCCATCCTCACTTCCCCACTCTTCAACTGACACTGTGGGTGATAGGGTTTTGATCCCTTTTAGGCATGTTTTCTCAGGATTTTACAGGAAGCAAGAAAACCTGCAACCAGAAAGGCTTATATGTCCAAATGGAAAAGATTTTCTGTCAGGTGCAATGCTCATAGCCAGGACCTTTTTTTCAGTGTGGGTCCCTCATGTTCTCTCCTATTTGTGTGAGTTGCTAAAGTCTGGCTTGGCCTGTCTACCCCTGAATCTTCTTTTTGCCTTCTTGTTTTGAGGTCAAGAGTTTCTTAAATGCATCTTGCATCTTAGGCCCCCACAGAAGCCTATTCTACCTCCCTGAAACCTTAATTTTGTTTTGGAAAAAATTGAACCAGACGCCTTTTAAGATTGCAGTTTCTACTTCTCTGTAACCTGTACCTGGTAGACTGTCTTGTTGCTGCCTCTTACTTCTATTGGAGGGTTTCTGAGCTTCAGGCCCTAAAGGCCATTCCTCCTTTTTTCTGTTTTTTCACAGGGACAGTCTCGGTCTTCGTACCAATTCTTCTTTTATGCCCAAGGTTGTTAATGAGCTGTCATTAACTCAGGAAGTACAGCTCCCTTCCTTTTTTCCTTCTCCTCAGTCTACTAGTGAGGGGATCCTGCATACATTGGATTTGCACAGACAACTGGTATTATTTGAAAAAAAACTAAGATCATTCATAAGTCTGGCCATCTTTTTGTTTCTTTTCATCCTAGGACTTTGGGTTTAACTGTTTCCAAGTAAACCATCTCCTACTGGATTTCAAAGTCCATTTCCTTTTGTTATTGTTTTCATGGCAATAGTGTTTACTTCAGTTAGATTACATACCGCTAGGGCTGTTGCTTCTTTTGGTATTTTTTTTAAGTGGTTTGGACACCACTTCCATCCTTGAAGCTGCCATCTGGTCTTTAGTACACACCTTTCCTAAGCATTATAAATTGGATATGGTTGCTAGGGCCATCCTGGATGTGTTTAAGTGCTCTTCCTAGATATCCACCTGCCACTCTTTTTCTTGAGCTTTTGTACTCTTCCTAATGTAAAGGCTACTCCAACAGTGATAAAGTAGGACATAGTACAGTTGTCTAAAACCTTACCATAGCAGATGCCCATCTCTTCACTGTTGCTGTACTCAGTCCCTCCCACCAACTCCCTTTTTCTTTTAGGTTTTGAGTTGGCTATCCTCCTGCCCAAAGGTTCTCCTTTTCCATCTGCATTTTCTCCCTTTGGATGTGCACAGCCACCTTTTGTTTCATGAAGACTGTTTTCTAGTGGGGCAATTCAGTTTTGGGTACCTGGATCCATATGTTACCTTTAGGCTCTACCTCCTGCGGGGAGCATACATGTGATGTACAGTACATGCAAGATCTAAAGGCTTTGGTATACTAGTCAGATGTTGACCTATCCTTGGCAGGAGATCCCTAAAATGAAGACTACTGTAACAGTGAGAAGGACATCTACTGTTATAGTAAGATTTTATACATCTGCACTGTCTTCACTTTTGAGAGGATTTGTTTCATAGTAATTAAAGGTGGGGTCTGAGACTACAAAATTTGTGCAACAGCTATGATTGAGAGTACAGTAAAATTTGCACTTTTTGTTAGCTAGGATAATAGCACTGATGAAGGTACATGCCAAACCTGGTCTGCTTGCTCAGTTGCTGGTTCTTTATCAAACAATATATGTGTCAGTGGAAGAGAGTGCTGGTTTTGGTTTCTTATAGGTTCTTTCCTTGGGTCTTTGCACCTTTCCGTATGTGCATGGATCTGGTTTGGTCTAAATTTGAAGGAAAGAATTTATCTATAACACATAATTATGTTGTGGCAGAAAATCGATGCCACCCTGTGGAGACCCATGTAGATACAGGGAGGATATACAGACACTGTATAGAAGACACCCCAGCAGTGAACCCAGCTGAAGAACCAAATGACCAACTGCTGCAAGGCAGTAGTATGCACTGTTTTGCCACCCATTTTCAACAGTTTTTGAATATCCACTTATTGCATACAGATTAATACCAACAAGCTAAAGTTGTCATATTTAAAAACACTAACTTAACAGTGGAATATTATACCTGAACCTGACCACTGACATTCATGTTTATTTTAATGTTAGCAAAATAGCTAAACAATATTTTTATGATGTTCATTGGTGAAAATGGCAGTACTAACTAGTTGTTCTGATAAGAGCTATTAGCATTGAGTTAAGCATATTTATGCCATCTGCAGGCCTCCCAGTGGTAAGACATACCCTGGTTTCCTTTTACTATGACTACTGCAGTGCTCACCCTGTACCTGGGACTGCCACACACAGAACTTGATCACTTGCAATTTGTTCCAAAAGCAGAGCTGTGCAACAGCCTACCCCAACAATAAATGTTTGAATTGATAACTGTTGTAGTATTACTTATGAATGAGACCTATCAGAAGGTTATTGCATGTCCAGAGTTTAGAAAAGCTTTGTCTCCTTTCTCTAATGCTGTACCGAGACTAAATGTTAGTACACAAGAGACATACATGCACAACGTTTTACAGGGCTTTCTTGCCCCTGGAAAAGTGCTTGAGGCTAATGCTCTATGAAAAAGGACTTAGAGACACAAGGAGAGATAGGAGAATAGGTAAATAGGCCCACCATGGCCAAATAAAGGAAAAGAAATAGAATAAACTTTGGGAAAGAGGGTAGGTGCACATACTGCAACAGTGATCCATTTGAACATCTACTATTATAGTAAGTTCGTCCATGACTATACTATGTTCTTCATTAGATCACTGTTGCAGTATTGCTTACCAGTAGGAGGATTCCTAAATCATTCATACATACAGTGGCTGTTTGTTCTGAGCACATGTTCCAGGTAATCTTGGATTAGCAGAAGCCTTTCTACACTATAGTGAGAGGATTGTGTTGATTGGCCACTGGCTGGTAAAGGTTGGCTGGTCTGGGGCTTTGAGTAAACACTCACTGGTTCTTTTGAGTTTGTTTTAAAGTTGTTTCAGGTTATACCTTCTGGTATTTAAGCCCTACCTTTGAGATGATTTCTGCTTATTCACATTGAGCTGAACAGAGGAGGGGCACTGACCACAACTCTGACCTGTGATATATAACAATAAGTATCCTGTTTATTTGCTTATTTTTACTAGTTATTGCTTATTCTAACCATTTATAGAACTTTATGGTCTGCTGCCTTCTTTTTACTGTATATTGTTGCTCTAAACTAATCTGCACTGTTGTACTGAAATTGTCTGCCTTACAGGGCCTGTTAAATCACTTTTGTTACTGTCTCACTGTTTGTAAAGCTTTTATAGCTAGTTTCACTGTGTGAAAGGAATTAACAGGAAATTTTCTCCATTTGTTAAGCATCTGTTTGTTCTGATTTCCTGCCAAGGAGCATATGATTTGTTTGCAGTTAAAAGCATTTTCCAGAGTCTACTTGCTCATTCATCTGTTTAAAACTTTCATTTAGTATCTCACTGCTGTTTTTCTGCTGTGATAAACATTTCTGTAGTGTGTTCTGCCTAAAATAGTGCAGCTAATAGCTGTAGCATAGTTTCCCACCCTCCCTATTGGTGTCTTGCTCTTAGTTGGTGGCTTTGCAGTTGCCTGCCCCTACTGTAAGTTTGATCTGGGTCACTCTGCCCAGTCCACTGTCATTAGCTCATTCTACCTAATACAAAGAGAACATTTAGGAAGGTCAACCCCCTTAATTTCTTAACCTTATATTATTTTCTGTTCCTCCCTTTTCCTTTTCTGCTTTACTAAAAAAAAACTTTATTCAGCTGCTTTTACAGTATTTGTGTTTCCTCCTCCTACTCTTACTTCATCTTGGCTTCTCTGCTACTTGTTCTCTAAAGTGTTCAATTGCATCTTCTCTGCTGCATTTATTATTGCTCGTTTTTAGCCTGTTTAAATTTTGTGCATTATTCTAAGCCTCTTAGTTTTGGTTTAAGCACTTGGGCTTTAGGCCTACCCCTTAATTCTCCCTAGCTTCTCTCCCTCAAATTCTGAAAAATATGGATGGACATTTTTCTACAGTTTCTCCTGCCAGCCTGGTTGATAGGGGCATCCTGAGACAGTTTAGCAACTGCCTCATGTACATAGACAATCATCTACTACTACACCTAGGAGCACAATTTGAGAGAGATGCAATTGCATAAAGAAGCTAGAGTCTATTATGCTCTCTCCCTCACAAGCCAGTATTATCTGGCACTGAGAAGGTTGTCAACACAATCACTACATCTCAACCACCACCCACAACTACACAACACACACCCACATACGCGGAGGTTCTCAACAAAAACAAACCCAAAGGAGACATCAGAGGCAAAAACACATGAGAACTCCACAACCGTCTACACACCAGTCTCTCACAACCATTAAGGCCAAATCATAAACCCATCATATTAGTCATAGCAGACTCCATTGTGAGAGCCTCTCACCTGGCTGGATAAAGAGAAAGTCACAGTTAGTTGTTTGTCAGGTGCTAGAATCCACCATATCACACATGCACTCAAGTCTCTCAACAGGTACTGTTATGACTTTGTCATAGCCCATCTTGGTGTGGACAATTTGAGACACCTCCCTGGACTACATGAAGAGAGATACATGACTGAACTCGCTGAATGTGCGTCCCTGGCAGGTATGTTCTTAGCCTTAAGCAGCATTCTACCATCGCTCAAAATGATGCCTCAATACAAACAGAAAATCCTGGCAGGTATGTTCCTAGCCTTAAGCAGCATTCTACCATCACCCAGAATGATGCCTCAATACAAACAGAAAATGTTTGACTTTAACAATTGGCTAAGTTTCTGGTGTCATTCCAGGGGGATCCAGTATCTGACAGCTTGGGAAGATATGATCGACAGACCACAATGCTTTGCTAGAGATGGCCTGCATCTGATTCACTTGGGCTTCAGGTTTCTGGCAAAGGCCCTTGCCTCCCCCATAGTGCCTTTTTAGGAAAAGTCATGAGGTCGATACTACCAACATAAAAAAATTCAACAAAATGCAAATTAAAGGTCATGCTGCTAAATGCTAGAAATCTACACATTAAACTGGGCTCATTGCAAGCATTTTAACCCTGGAAGATGCTGATATTTTTGCAGCCACAGAAACCTGGTTCAAAGCTGTGGATACATTCAGACCCCAAACTGTGGGCAGCAAATCAAAAGGAGGTGGAGTTTCAATATATATTAAAGACACACACACACCCCTCCAGGCTGGTCAAACAGTATGATGCACAGGAGACACTCCAGGTGCAGTTAACTGTTGACAAGACCCCTATTCAAATTATAGCTAGCTAAAGGCCCCCAAATTTGACTCAAGATGCCCACTCCACCTATCTGGACCTTTTCATCAAATCTATCAAGATTCAACCCTTTACCCTGATCCTGGGTGATTTTAATTACCCAACCATAGACTGGAAAAACTACTCATGCCAGAACACAAATGTCCAGAGATTCCTTGATTTTATCAATGCAAATACCTTGGAACAGTTAGTCAATACCCCTCACAAGAGGTGATAATATCTTGGACTTGGTATTAACCAACATGAGTAACCACTGCAGCACCCCTACAGTATCATCCTCCCTGGTAAGATCCGACCATAAAGAGGTCACTTTCAAAGTCATCATCTCCCCTGACCCCCCCTCTAGCTAGAGTCTAACAAAAAAAACTTCTCCAATGCTGATTACAACCCCATCAGGGATGGTATAAACAGCTTCACAGCCCCTTCCCCACTGTAGGAACTGGCACCAATATAGCTTCACAGCCCCTTCCCCACTGTAGGAACTGGCACCAATATAGCTTCACAGCCCCTTCCCCACTGTAGGAACTGGCACTAATGTCCAAATCTACACCAAAGTACTATACAAGCATTTATATAGTTGCATATTATCAGGGATACCTGACAAGACAAAATCATCCTCTGCAAGGAAGAGTAAACCTGTCTGGTGGACATCTGCAATAAATAAACTATATAACAAAAGGAAAAAATTGCTGTCCAGGACCAAAAAGGAGCAGGTTCCCAATTGGAAGCACACTCTACTTAGCCTGAACAAGCAAATAAAAGCACTAGTGAAATCCCCTAAAGCCAACTTTGAGTCCAAATTGGCCTCGTACTAGAGACAATCATAAGGCCTTCTTCACATATGTCCACAATCTCAAAGGAAGCACCCAGATCTGTTCAGAACTGGTAGCCAAGGACACCACATACACAAATGCTGTATTTATAGCTAATCTGCTGCCTGACAGATTCAGCAAAAACTTCTCCCCTCTGTCCCCCCCATCAGTAAATCAGAACATCCCCAGTACCTGACCCCCACCCCCTTATCTCTAGGGAACAGGTCATCACAGCCCTCTCAAAGGCAAAAAATACAGCTTCCATGGGACCCGATAACATCCCAGGCTGCATCCTACTTGAACTTGGGCATGAACTTGCAGTACTATTAGGCACCCTATTCAACCAAAGCCTGAGTACCGGCTTTGTCCCAGCCGAGTGGAGGACAGCCACTGTCATCCCTTTACACAAAGGTGGAGCATCCACCGATCTGGGAAATTATAGACTCATCAGCTGAACTAGCCTGCTCTGCAAGGCCATGGAATGAATTATCATGGACCTCATTAAAAGGGACATTGGCAACCTCCAAACACTTGACCCCACACAGTTTGGCTTTGTCAAGGGGAGGTCATGTTTGTTAAATCTGGTCAACTTCTCTGAGACAGTCATCAAAGCCATGGATGAGGGGAAGATGGTGCACACCACCTAATGTGACCTGACCAAAGCCTTCAACAATATTCCCCACACGGGCCTAATAGATCAACTCTCTCAACTAGACATCAATCCATATGTTACCAGATGGGTAGCAAACTGGATCACTGATAGAACCCACCTAATCAAAATAGGGGAAGTCACCTCAAGCAGTAGACCTGTAACAAGCAGCATACCCCAGGTATCAGACTTGGGGCCTCTGTTATTCAGGATATACTTCTCTGAGGTGCAGGCCAAAACCAGTGGGCTATAGTTGACCAAGTTTGCAGATGACTGCAGGCTGGGTGCAGTCATCAATTCCCCAAGTGATGTGAACGTCCTCCAAGAGGGTCTCATCCAAATGACTGGTGCCAGAAACATGGCCTCAAGCTGAAGGCCAAAAAATGCATCATCATCCCTTTGGGGAGAGTGATGTCCCCACATATTATCACATTAATAACAATCAGTAGTGAGGGATTTGGGCACCCAGATTGATGGCAACCTGACGTTTGACCACCATGTTGCTTCTGTTGTACGGACAACGTTCGACATGGCCCGCCTCATAAGTAAGGGTATCTCATCCAGGGACAAAGAGGTCATAACATCCCTGTATTCTTCCCTTATAAGTCCAATTATTGAGCACAATATCCCCTTCGGCATGTACCTCACAACACACATGCAGCAGCTGGACAGACAGAGGTTCCTCACCAGGAGAATCCAGGGCCTCAAATATCTACCCTACACAGATACGCTAAAAGCCCTGTCCCTCTACTCAGTTTCATAAAGACTCCTCAGAGGTGACCTCTGTCTGGCATACAAAGCAATCGCAGACCCTGCCTTGATGCAACTGCTGCATATTTGCAAGTCAAGTTCCACTGAAGCAACCCATAAGCATGACCTCAACCTGGTCTGTGATATCAACAGGACTTGTTGGCAGGACAGATTTGTGTCCCAGAGACTCCCCCATCTGTGGAATAGACTCCTTCTCCATATCATTATCCCTTTTTAAGTGCAACCTGGATAACTGGATGGGAAACAGAAAATACACCCCTGAGATTCCATCTGTGTCACTGCTGGACAGGGGCTTTGAGTGCTGACTTGTATAAACATGGGCTAAACTATTGGGTAGGCCTTATAAGGGCCTCAGGGTCAATAGCGTAGTAACCTCCTATAATCCTATACTTGGAGGAGATTTGAGGTGCAGAGCTAGACTCCAGTATCCCTTGAAATATGGATATGCAAAATTAGTTCTGGAATGCAAAAAGACCTCTTGTAATGCTTTGTAAATGTGTGATGGATGAGCAAGTGGTTGTTTCCAGAATAGCTCTCAACTCCAGATCCTTTTAACAGGCTCCAGAAGATGCTTCAGCTCTAGTAATGTATGCTTTGAGCTGACCTTTGAGATATTTTCCATGGAAAGAGTAAAACAAGGATAATGCAAAAGAAATCCACATCAAGATTGCTTGATTTGACATCGGACAAGCCATTTTTTCCTTCAAAGAAAGTAAAAAACTGGGTCAGATTTTCTGATTTCCTTTGTTTTGTCCAAATAAAATCTTACTTGTCTGCAACCATCAAGCAAATGAAGAATCTTCCCTTTTGTGGGGTAGGAAAAAAGTAAGAATATGAATGAGCTGGTATACAAGACAATTCAGTGACCAACAAATGCATAATGGAAGTATTAGTCCCAAGACTAATAGTGTCCTTATGAAAAATCAAAAAAGGCAAAGAACACATAATGGCACAGAACTCAGATACACGTTTAGTAGATATTAATGCTGCCAACAAGACTGTCTTCAAAGTACAAAACCTTAAAGCAGAAGAGGATGGCTGAAAAGGAGAAAGGGTTAACTTTTCAAGGACATAGTTCATGTTCCAAGCAAGAGGAGAAATAGATTTTCTTGGAAGCCTGACATGGACACCATTTAGGAAATGGCTGACTTCATAACATAAAGAAAGACATTAATAGCTATTTGAAATGTTGGGACCTGCTAGAGTGAGTCTCAAAACACAGAGACTGAATGGTGAAAAAAATGGACATATATACCAAGTCCGAGATGGTCATTTCTCAGAATATTCCTTTTTCTCCCAGGTATGGTGACCTCTGACTTGGTATATACAAATTTGGGGGAAGGGATGAGTGGGGCTTGTCCCTCTGCATAAAAAAAACAAAACAAAAAAAATTGTTTACAGGAGAAGAGCTATGGTTTCTTGTGTATTTTTGATTTATTTTTAGCAGTGCGTCCGCGCTCAGCATTTGGAGTGCTGACATTTTAATATGCAGCCTAGAAGGGGATACATAGGTACTCAATAAGAAACGTCTGATAGATGGATGTCCCATGAGAGAGGAATATGCTATCTCAGAGGAAAGCCACTCACACAAATATTTGAGGATGATATGAATACCCAGTTGATAATGCTCCTGTCTTCTCTTTTGGTACCAGATAGAAAATATTTTTCCATTTGGAAATATAAGATTTTGATGTAGCATATTTCCTTGCATCCTTCATTATCTGTAGCATGTTTTCAGAGTAAAGGGGCCTGTAGAGTATTAGAAACCCATCACCCAAACTGTCAAATTCAGTTTGTAGGTTGGATGAGTGAGACAGCACTTTGCTGTGTGAGCAGGTCCATCCTGTGGGGTACCTTGTGGTGACTGGCTTTGGCTATTTGAAAAGGGAGAATTAGTAATTCCTGGACCAAAAAGGACTTAAACAGCATTTTTGGATTATCCTTCTGGTTCTTCAGAATGACATTTGGAATGATGGGAAAAAGAGGGAAGGCATAAAGGAACTTCCCCTTTCATTAAATTGATAAGGCATCCATTTTTCATGTATCCAAGCATGAAGCTCTGGAGTGGAAGCATCTGAACTGTTTGTTCAAATTAGAGGCAAAAGCTCTAGCTGGGAAGTTCCCCACTGATGGACAATTTGTAGGAAGACCTTTCCATTCAGCATCCATTAGTGAGGATCTGCACAGAAAATCTGCCATTGAATTAATCTCTGATAGGATGCAAGTTGCTTAAAGAAAAAGATTGTGGTGAATAGCAGTATATTAGGCTATCATTACTAGTCAGGACAGTAATGAGCCAATATAGATATGTAAACACAAGGAATCCCTGCAGTCTCAAGTGAGTTGCTACTACTGCCATGCATTTGGTAAACATCCTGGTGGCTGTGGTGAAGCCAAAGGGCAAAGCTCTGAATTGGTAGTGACTGTCTCCCAGCCAGAAGAGTAAACACCTTCTGGATTGTCTGTTCATTTTTATGTGATAGTACATATCCTGAAGGTTTATGGAGCACATCCAGTCATTATTGCCCAGAAAAGGGAGAATGGACTTAACCATGACAATCCAAAACTGCATGTCAAACTGACTTGTTCAAGCTGCTGAGATCCAAAACTGGTCTCCAGTCCCTGCTTTCTATGGCACTAAAAAGACTCTTGAGTAAGTTCTAGACTCTATCTGGTCTGGTGGGATCCTCTTGGAGGACACTTTCTAGCAGCTTTCATATTTCTAGTGCTGCTTCTTTCCACCGACTGGGTGGAACATTAGGAAATGTATGTACAGTTGGAGGTGGAAGGGAAAAGAGAATCATATAACCTCTGCACCCAAGTATCTTATGTCTAACCAGGCTCTATGGTGCAGGGACAGTCAACCCTTGATTGTCTCCAGAGGGGTGACAATTGGCCCTTTCAGGAGTGCTGGTAGGGTCTGTCAGAGAAAGACTCTCTGGACCCCAGGTTTTGTGGGTCTTCTCTGCCATGTGGGCATAGTCATCCATTAGAGTTCCCCCCTCTGCCCCTAGGGGAACTTTCTCCATGTGTGTCCTGGAAAGGACCCTGGGACTTTCTGAACTGCATTTTCTGACTACCTCATTGATTCCTAGAATAGGATCTTTGAGGAGTTGAAAAACATGCGCCCACTGCAGCCAAGGTCTTTCCATCTTTCTCACACCTGGATAGTGTGTCCTTCACTTTTGGGCCAAAGAATGAAGTGTTGTCAAAAGGAGCACTGATGAATGAGGACTTAAAGGGCTCCACAAAATCAGTAGCTGTAGCATTGTCCATATTCAGGATTGTGTTTCTGGGCCTAGTTGTTTGTTTAAAGAGGCTGCGTGTCGGAGCACATTTTCCAGGTCATCTTAGTTTAGCAAAAGCCATTTTACACTTCAGTGTGTGTAGTGTTTATGGTCATTGGCTGATTGGGGTTACCTGAACTACGGCTTGGAATAAGCACCTCACTGGTTCTTTTGAGGTTTTTTTTTTTAATTGTTTCAGGTTTCAACCTTCTGTTACTTTAGAAGTTACCTTGGGAGTGTTTCTGCCATTTCACACAGAGCTAATCAGAGGAGGAGCACTGAGCAAAACTCTGATTTGTGATATACAACATTAAGTATCCTGTTTTTTGCTTATTTTTATTAGTTATTACTTATTATTCTAGATATTTATAGCACTATTGTCTGCTGCATACTTTTTACTGTATTTTATAGCTATAAACTAATCTGCATGGTTGTACTAAAATTGTCTGCCTCACAGGGCCTGATAAATAAGGTTTTTACTGTCACACTGTTTGTAAATCTTTTCTAGCTAGTTTCACTGTGTGTAAGGTATTAACTGGAAATTTTCTCCATTTGTTAAACATCTGTTTGTTCTGATTTCCTGCCAAGTTAGTTTCCCACCCTCCCTCCCTATTGGTGTCTTGTTCTTAATGCTTGGTGGCTTTGAAGTTGCCTGCCCTTATTACAAATTTGATCTGGGACACTCCTCCCAGTCTAGTGTCATTAGCTCATTCTACCTAATATAGAGAGAACATTTGAGAAGAGCAACACACTTAGTTTCTTAACCTTGAATTATCTGCTCCTCCTTTCTCCCTTTCTACTTTACTAAAAAAAAAACTTTGCGAGAATCTCCCTATGTTCTGACTAAGTGTGCTTCTCAGCTGATAAGTATATTTTTTGGCACTTAACTGTTTAGAGTTGAATAAAACAATAATTGAATTCAGTTCAGAATACATTTTGAATAAATTGCATTTATTTAAACTGTATTTGCTTTAATACTGCTACACACTCAAGTGTGCTTGCACTGCACTTAAATTATTTTTAGTGCTTTTTTAGCTGCTTTTCTGTAAAGAGAAAAAAAAAAATTCTAAGCTTGTTTCCTGCCTTTCCTGTACCTTACCTAGTTTAGTCCAGATACAGATTTGCTGTATCCAGGACTGTTTGAAAGTTTGTAACCCCCCCCCCCAAGCCTTTTTGTGTTGGAAGGAAGCCTTCTAGCTTATCAGTGGGAGTGGTAAGCACTAGACAAGAGGAGTGATTTCTGGCCTAGAAATTGTAGTTTAGTGGCCGTTTAGGCAGTTTTTTCCATCTCTTCAACTTTCTGATATAAAAGCCAGCAATTGCTCTTTTCCCACCTTTCCTGTAACTAGTCTAGTCCAGATACAGATTTGCTGTATCTAGGAGTGTATGTAAGCTTCTGAGCCGCCCAAGCCAATCTGTGCTTGAGAGAAGCCTTCTAGCTTATCAGTGGGAGTGGTAAGTACTAGGTAGCCTATCTACCACAACAGAAGTGGTTTCTGGCCAATAAATTGTAGTTTATTGGCCATCTGGGCAGTTTTTACATCTCTTTCAACTTTCTGGTTTAAAAGCCCATGCTTGCACTTGTTTCCTGCCTTTCCTGTAACTAGTCTATCCCAGATACAGATTTGCTGTATCTGGGACTGTTTGTAAGCTTCTGAGTGGTGACAAATTCTGCTCTTCAATTTTTCCCTTAGATCTGCTAGTTCTCTCCTGCACTTCTACTAGCTTATTAGTCTAGCACTTTACCAGAGTTCTTGTAGCAATTATTGTAGCACACAAAAGTGCTACCAGCACTAAACATTCTACAAGGAAACAGCTCCAGTACTTATTATTAATGCCCACCCCTCCAGGCATGTCTAAAGGTCAGTTCCCTGTGCTTTCTCCAATTAACCTGGTGAACTTGGGTATCCTGAGGCAATGTAGCAACTGCCTCATGTACACTGACAACACTCTCCTCTTACCTTCCAACACTCAGACTTGTGAGAGATGCACTTATATATCCAAACTGGAAGTACACACACCTCCAGCCAAGACCGGAATAGCTGGTCAAGAGAAGTTAAAGACTTGCACCACACCACATGATAACATAGCCCTCCAGAACACACACCAACACTGCCTTCATGTAAAAACACAAACCACACACCTACCTTCGTGGAGGCTCTCAATAAAAATCTAACCAAACAGCAGAGACCTCTAAGGCAGAAACACACTCAACTACCACAACACAACATTAATCACAAGACACATAACTCTCCTAAACAGTGTACCACTCAACCAAAGCCCCTAAGGCAAAACAGCATGCCCAATAAACTAGTCATAGGTGACTCGATAATGAAGCACACTGATGTCCCACTCACTAGGCTGAATAAAGAGAAAGTAACAGTCAGCTGCCTGACAAGCTACAGGATCTGCCACATAATGCATGTACTCATGCCCCTGAACAACAGGTACAAATATGACTCTGTCATTGTACATGTGGGTGTGAATGAGCTGGGACATACCTCCATGGACTACATGAAGAGTGATATGGAGCAACTCCTGGATTATGTAGCCCAGGTGGGTATGACCCTAGCCCTGAGCAGCATCCTACCATCAACCAGAATGATACCACAGTACAAGCAGAAATTGATTGATTTCAACAATTGGCTAAGTTTCCGGTGTCATTTTAAGGGGCTCCAGTATCTGTCCACCTGGGATGACATGATTGACAGACCTTGATGCTTTGCGAGAGATGGCCTGCATTTGTCACCCCTGGGCTTCCAGATACTGGCCAAGGCTCTTGCCACCCCTATAGTACCTTTTTTAGGTGGTGTTCCAAAGACTAAATTACCACCGTAACAGCTACAAACAAATGCAATCTGAGGGTCATGCTGCTCAATGCTAGAAGTCTAAATCTCAAAATGCACTCACTCGAACCACTCCTTAAAATGGAGAACATCGACATTTGTGCCATAACAGAGACCTGGTTCAAGGCAGCAGAAAGTACCCCTGCACTACCAGGCTATAACTCATTCCACACCTTTCGGCCACAGAACTTGGACTGAAACTCCAAAGGTGGTGGTGTTTCCATATTTATAAAGATATTCACAACTCCAGACTGGTAGCCCAACATAACACATCTAAGATACCTCAGGTGTAGCTAACACTGGGTAAGACAGCGATTCAGGTCTTACCATGCTATAGGTCACCAACCATGTCCCAAGACTCGCACTCCACATGCCTAAGCACCCTGGAGAACATTGGGGTCCAAACCTAACACACTCATACTGGGCGACTTCAACTACTCCTCCATTAACTGGGAAAACTACTCGTGTACCAATACACTTGTCCAACGTTTTCTGGAATTCATTAATTCCAATGCCCTTGACCAGCTCATTCTTACCCCCACTAGAGGTAGCAACTTCCTTGACCTGGTCATTACTAACATGGGCAACCGTTGTTCTACACCAATACTCAACTCCTCCCTTGTTAGATCCGACCACAAACTACTCACCTTGGAAATCCACCCTCCCCCCACAAAGGTAATCACCATCAAAAACTTCTCCAAAGCTAACTTTGGGCTCCTAAAAACAAAGGTGGCTAACTTCATGGCACCCATGCAAATGGAGAATAGTTACATGAGCACAGAATCATACACCAATGCATTATATGAATACGTACACAAATGCATGGATCTCGCCATACCGAACAGAACCAATATGCCCTCCTCCAAAAAAAAGGAAGCCAATCTGGTGGTCCTCTACCATAAACAAACTCTACAACAGGAGGAGGAAACTGATGCGGTAAAAGGTGAAGTCTCAAGACTGGAAAAACTCCCTTATCAGCCTCAACAAAAAGATGAGATCCCTCATCAAATCCTCTAAAGCTAGCTATGAAAACAGAATTGCAGCAGATAGTAAAGACAACCAGAAGGTCTTCTATAGTTATGTAAAGAATCTCCACAGGAGTACCCAGATTTTCTCCTAGCTACTGCACAATGGTACCTCCTATACCGAACCAACATTTATTGCCATTATACTGGCCAACAGATTCAGTGCCAACTTTACCCCCCCCCCCCCAGGATCTGTCACAATACCAGTAGATTGCCAGGCACCCACTATTACTGCTGCACAGGTTAAAACAGCACTTTCCAAGGCCAAGAATACAGCTTCTATGGGACCTGACAATGTCCCTGGCTGTGTTCTACATGAACTACAGAGTGAATTGGCACCTTACCTGTGTGCCCTGTTCAATTACAGCCTCACCTCAGGCTTTGTCCCTACTGAATGGTGCACTGCTACAGTCATCCCTCTCCACAAAGGAGGAGCAACTACAGACCCTGGGAACTATCACCCCATTAGCCTGAGTCTGATATGCAAAGCTATGGAACGCATCATCACGGACCTAACAAACAAGGATATAGGGAATCTCCAAACTCTGGATCCCACACAGTTTGGTTTTGTGAAGTGTAGATCATGCCTGCTCAAATTGGTCAACTTCTTTGAGTCAGTCACCAGAGCTGTGGATGAAGGCAAGGTGGTTCATACAGCCTACCTTGATCTGGCTAAGGCCTTTGCTACTATTCTCCACTCAGGAATCATAGAAAAACTCACTAAGATGGGAATCAACCCTGATATCACTAGGTGGGTTGCAAACTGGCTCACACACAGAACCCACAGTGTGAAAGTAGCTCACTCCATGTCAGACTGCTGACCAGTCAGTCACGAGTGGAGAACAACAGGGTTCGGTCTTGTTTGGTATCTACTTCTCTGAAGTCCAGGCCAACACAAAGGGACTCTGGCTGACAAAGTTTGCAGATGAATGCAAGTTGGGAGTGATTATTACTCCCCAAGTGATGTTGACATCATACAGAAAGGCCTCACTGAGACAAACGACTGGTGTCAGAACCACAGTCTTAAGCTCAATGCCAAAAATTGTGCCGTCATCCCCTTTGGGCAAAAAACCCGGTTCCCATGAATTATCACATCAATGGTAGTCCACTGAACACAGAAGGCGTTATAAGAGATCTGGGAACACAGGTTGACAGCAACCTCTCTTTTGACCACCACATTGCCACTGTGGTCAGAAAGTCCTTCTATGTGGCACATGTCATTACTAAGGGTTTTGCATCCAGGAAGAAAGAGGGTATCGTCTCCCTCTACTCTTCCCTCATTAGACCAATCATTGAGTACAATGCCCCATTTGGCATGTACCTCACTAAACACCTGAAATAACTGTACCGAAAAGTACCTCAGAAAGAGGATTCTAGGCCTTAAACATTGTCCTATGTGGACAGACTCAAAGTCCAACTATTCTTTCATATTGCCTACTTAGAGGCGATCTCTGCTTGACTTACAAAGCCATGTCTGACCCAGCTCTGTTAGAAATGCTACATATAAAGAAATCCCAATACCTCTGCACCACATGCTCCAGAGACCTCAACCTCATTACCACAATCAACAGAACATGCTGGAGGGACATGTTCATAAATCAAAAAAATCAATGTTATGACTAATATGGCCAAGGACGAGGAAAGTTTATTAAGAGAATTGGCTGAGGATGGTATAATTCATATCATGAAACCAGACAAAGGCAATGGTGTGGTCATAATAAATAAAGCTGATTATCTTAATGGGATGAATGCCTTATTGATGGATGGGACCCATTTGGAAAGTTCCCTCAATGAAATACATATAACATACAGAAAAATTGATTTGTTACTTGATATATTATATCAAGGGCAGATTAGTTAGGATGAGCATATATTCATGTGTAACAAACATCCCATGGTACCTAATATATCTGGTATTCCCAAGGTCCATAAAGGGCTGAGGGACCCACAATTTCAGCCAATTGTGGATGGAAAATGTTCCAAAACCTGTTTTATTAGTAAATACTTGGACAAAAAATTGCAAGTAGGTTTAACAGCCTTCCCATATATTAGCAAGGATTCATGGCAATTTTTGGAAATGGTAGAATATGGTTAGATAGTGACGTTATAATGGTCACTATATACGTCATTAGTCTCTTCACCATAATACCCCATGACGAAGGGCTACTTTGGTTGGAGGCCCAATTACAGATAACTGGGGTATATGATCAGGATGACATTGATACATATGTAATATTAATGGAAGTGGTCTTACAAAACAACTACTTATATTTTGAAGGGCAGTATTATAAGCAAAGTACAGGGGTGGCGATTGTGGCAGCCTGTGCCTCTGTCTTTGCCGATTATGTTATGTCCTTCTGGGAACAACTGTACATCATGCAAGGTGAATTCCACTCCAATATTTTGTATTACAAAAGGTTTTTGGATGACCTTTTCATTATTTGAAAGGGCAATGAGCATGAACTGTGCCAATTTTTATGATTATATAAATAGTACCATGAGTTTCTTAAAATTTACACACAAACACAGTAAAACTAGTATATCATACTTGGATGTAAATATAACCATTACTGATGAGAATAGTTTAGAATCTGGAATATACAGAAAACCAACTTTCTTGAATTCATATCTAGAATTCACTAGTGCATATCCTTATTTTCAAAAAAAGTCGATAGTAAAGGGACAGTTGGTTCGGGCTGCCAGGATGATGAGCTCAGATACCACCTTCTTGGACAAAATTCAATTTATTTTGAAAATGTTTAAGGCCAGGGAGTACCCCCAGGAATTACTGGATGACATTAGTGAGGAGATTATGCACAAGCGTAATAATGGCACATACAAGCCAATCTTGAATAATGTTAATAGTGCCAGTGATGGTGGTAATATTTTGGAGTTACATAAGATGGAACATTTTAATATAGGCTTCATAACAAATTTTAATCAAGATGCATGGAAAGCTGTTGAAACAATTTTTAACAAATGGGATATACTACAATTTGATCAAAATGTGGGACAAAAAGTAGGAAAGAGACCGAAAATAATATACAAAAAAAGATAGGTCCTTTAAAAACATTCTGGAAATGGGTAAACATAACACCATGAATGTTAACAACAGAAGTAAAGGGAATTTTAAATGTAAGAGGTGTAATTTTTGTCCACACATTCTCGAGACAGGTGATAAGTTTGTTCTGAATGGAAAAACGATAATGATTAATGGACATTACAATTGTAACACTCAGAACATCGCATATATTGCGAAATGCCAGAATTGTCCTATATTTTATATAGGTAAAACTAGTAGGTATTTCAAAAATCGTATAGGGGAGCACCTACTAGATACCAGGCATGGTAGGCAGACTAATGCATTAGTCAGACATCCGAATGAATGTAGGGACCATACTTTAACATTTTTGGTAATTCAGCACCTATAAAAAGACCTACAGGGTAAATGTCTGGATGTAGATTTAGATGTCAGTGAACTAAGATGGCAGTTGAGACTTGATGCCACCAAGTATCCAGGAATTAATGAAGCCATTAGTATAACCAGTATTTTAAAGTTAAAAAACATTTTAAGTTGAATTTATACATGCATTTTTAAGAAGCAACATTTTCTATGAAGTTACATTTTTTATTTATGAAATTTAACGTGGCATTAACTGGTGTGTAGGTCAAACCTGATTTTAAAGTATATATTTCTGATGTTTTTATGATTTTCTGAAGTGAATTTTTTTTAATTAATACTAATTATTCAATCAGTGACAATTGAGTATTATAAAAAGCTGGGTTTGTGATTTTGAATTTTGTTCTGAGGAAGACCCTT
The DNA here is from genome assembly GCF_019279795.1 of Protopterus annectens. Taxonomy (NCBI): domain Eukaryota; kingdom Metazoa; phylum Chordata; order Ceratodontiformes; family Protopteridae; genus Protopterus; species Protopterus annectens. Next base: position 1,379,930,945 of record NC_056745.1, on the reverse strand, counting down.
GCAACTTTAGGGGACGAAAGTGCTCAACATGGTTATTTGTTAATAAAGCTGTTTGTTTTTCTTCACTGTAGTTGCTCTGGATGTACACTCGTGTAAAAGGATAAAGGAAAACAAATAATATACAAGAAGTTAGGAAAACTATCAGAACGATTTTACTGCAAAAAAAACTAGAACTAGAAAATGGCAAACAAGATCTGGGGTATGTTAGGGGTTGGTGCATTATGGGTAATAGAGAAGCTCAAGAGCTTTTTGGTTACTATGAGCTTTAGTAACAACCAAGTCTGATCTGACTGGATCCTAACCTAACAGTTGAGGATAGAATGAAAATTGACAAGATCAGATCAAAGGATTCACATATGCCTAAACTGGTCAAGCTATTTATCTCTCTGGCTTTTTTTCCAGATCCAAAAAATAAGGGAGAAAGGATCTTACACATTCTGGATGTCCACAGGCATTTTAGATACACTGACAAGACTTCCTTCAGGAGTTTGGATCAACTATTTTTATGAAGGTAAGAAAAAAAGAGGCAACCAGGATCAAAACAGATACTTTCCAAAATGGCTGTTTCATGTTATTGTTTTCTGCACTTATCACCATGACAAGTAACATCCAGGCAAGGTCAGGGTCCACTCTAACAGGGCTTTTACTTCTGTGGCTTTTTGGAAATGGGTGGACGCTAGGGCAGTAACTTGGTCATCTGTGCATCATTTTATAAAAGAAAAAAAAATACAAATTAGATTGCTTTTCTTTAGGTCCAAAGCAGGTTTTGCCAGGGCTATCCCCAGGGGCTTCTGCATTCTAACCCTTCTTTCTTCTCCCTTTCTTTCTAAGCTGTGGTAACCTATCCATATGTCTTGGGCTACTGCAAGTGGCCTAATCAGGAAGTATGCATATTTCTGTAAATTAACTTACCATAACAACAGATAATTGTTGCAGAAGATACACCCTCTGTCCAGCCCTCTTTTGTGCTTTTTTTTTCTAGGGTGTGGATATTTTTATTTATCATTTTTCATAGAACATAGCTAAAACAATTATCTAGCCTCCCTTACTCTGAGGCAAGAAAACTCTGAAAGTTTGGAACCTTAACCACTGATCTTATATGACTCTCCTTGACCCTTTCAGCAGTTAGGGAAAATATAAGGTGTCCTAAAGCTTTAAATGCCATTTGTCAAATGCTTGACAGAATACAACCTATAGAACTCAGGTTACTGCAACAGTGACCTCATGATGAAAATTTACACAAGCAGCAGACATTTAAGAAAAAATTCTTAGCAGGCATTTGTACTCTGTAGCACATCATTGCCATCTTTTCCTTTAATATGGAAAATTATGATTAGTCTCCAATCATAACCAAGTAGTTGTATGCTTGAGACATGGATGTCAAGAAATTTACCTTAAAAGGGGAGTGAAGAGATGCTCACGAGGTGAATCTTTGCATCCATGTTGAGAACATACAGTTGAGTTATGAATGGAGAGACATGATCATAATGCTTTGTAAGGTATGGAGCTGTAAGTGCTATGTACTAGGTGTTGCAGAAAAAACGTAGGAGTGAGAAATGTTTTAGGTCTTTGACAGCCATAAAACACACAACAGTATTACAAAGACAGCAGGCAGTGTCCCTCTGTTAGACACAAGTATTGCAAAATAAAATGTCACAGCTATTAAAGGTACTCTAGTGACTTGCAGCTGTTCTGTGGTGGCCAGCACCTGCCTCTGTGGTGTGAGACTAGAGCTTAACAGCCCTTATAAATGTTTAAAAGAAGCACATTATACACCTTTCTGATGTCATTAACATGCTTAACAAACCTGTCCTTTCCCTAGTTTTGGAGCATAACCAAGCCATCCAATGTACTACATTTGCTCCTGCAGCTACATATATAAAGAAGTTCTGCACATGTAATTACAAACAAAAGTAGTCATACAAACACCTCCTTTGGCTGGTGTGCATGAGGCCAGACTTCTGTCATGTGCAGAAGTCCTATCAGGTATGCTTGGCAGTACATGTGCCCATCATAGAAAGGAGTATTGATGACCATGCAAACCTATGCAGCTAACTATTAAGTTCAGGTGAAAAAAAAGAGCCAGCAAAAGTGTAAGAGCTGCTTTCTTTTATAGCAAAGTTAACCATCATGGCTTGAAAATAAAACAGCATGTCCTGGGGGACATTTGATTTCTAAAACGGTCTGTCCAAACACAGATACTCAACTCTGACAGACTTAAATATACATAAATGAGCCCAGTGGAAATGATCCTTATGATGTACATTGTCTTTACTCTTTTAGAATGGACTTAAGTAATCCAAACATGCTTCTAGAAAATAACCAGTCAAAACTGATTCATAGTCAACCAACTCCCCCCATTAGCCTTGATGTGATGAATTTCCAGTAATGAAAACCATTAAGCCTGATAGCAATGATGTCCTACCCCTCAAAGAAATGTGTCTGTGTACCACTAATTTGACAATTATCTAGACAGTTTTCTTTGCTGGGACAATGGTGCAATGAGAAACACTTTTTCTTGCTGTTGAAAGGTAACCTAAACCACTAAGATTCTTGCTATCCTTTGCATAAAATTACTGTCCAAGAGAAAAGGGGTCCACCTACTTCCAATGTCAGGCGTCTCAAAACTATATATTCTCCTTATAGTCACAATGGTCAAAAAGCAGGGTTGTTCATAGGTTCATACTAGGCTATCTGCCCTAGGGCATTTATAAGCCTAGCCAGAATGTATTTGGTTTTCGCCACCCATTTTAAATTAATTTTGCTATGCCTTTTTTTGAGGTTAGTATACTGTGCCTCTGTCTAACAGTGACACAGAAGTGATAGCCGGGGTAAACCTACAATCTCCCATCCACTCATCAAGATTCCTCTTGAAGAGAGTCAATGTGGGACTCTGCCTAACCTGGACTGGGATTTTATTCCAGAGTGAAGGGAGCCTCTGGGTTATGAATCTGTCCCTCCAGCATGTCCTATTTATTTCAGTGCTGAGGTTCAAGTCTCTCAAGCGCGTAGCTCAATGGGATTTGGATTTTCTGGGGTGCAGCATGTCCATTAATTCCGGGTTGGACATGGCTTTATACATCAGGCACAGATCGCCTCTGAGCAGGCGGTATGCCACTGAGTAGAGCTGGAGTTTCTTTAACCGGGCAGCATATGGCATCTGTTTGAGCCCTTTGATCCTCTTGGTGAGGTACTTTTGGGGTCTTTCCAGTTGCTGCAGGTGTCTGGTAAGGTACATCCCAAAAGTGGCATTGTACTCAATTATGGGCCTGATGAGGGATGAGTAAAGAGTGCGATGACCTCCCTGATCTAGATGTGAATCCCTTCATGATTAGGTGGGCTATATAAAATGTTTTTCTAACCACTTTGGCCACGTGGTTGTCAAATGAGAGATTGCTATCAACTTGGGTCCCCAGGTCCCTAATGACGACTTCTGTACTTAATGGATTACCATCTATGTGGTAATTTGTGGGCACTTTGTTTTTGCCAAAGGGATGACTATACACTTTTGGCGTTTAGCTTGAGGCCATGGCTCTGGCACCAGTTGTCTGTTTCTATGAGGCCCTTTTGGAGGATGCTTGTGTCGGCTGGAGAGTTGATTATGGCGCCCAGTTTGCAGTCATCTGCGAACTTGGTCAGCCACAGTCCTTCCGTATTGGCCTGTACTGCCGAGAAATATATACCGAACAAGAGAGGTCCCAGGACTGAGCCTTGTGGGACGCCACTTGTAACTGGTTTGGAGTCTGACATGGCTCCAGCAATTCTAACCATGTGGGTTCTGTCCTTGAGCCAGTTTGCAACCCATCTAGTGACATAGGGGTTTATATTTAAGCTGGTGAGCTTATCTATAATGCCCGAGTGGGGTATTGTATCGAAGGCTTTTGCGAGGTCCAGGTAGGCTGTGTGGACCACCTTCCCCTCGTCAATGGCCTTGGTGACTGTTTCAAAGAAATCGACCAGGTTTAAGAGGCAGGATCTGCCCTTAACAAAGCCAAACTGGGTAGGATCCAGTGTCTGTAGGTCCCCAATATCTTTATTTATGAGGTCCATGATGATCCTTTCCATAGCTTTGCAGACCAAGCTAGTCAGGCTTATGGGGCGATAGTTTCCAGGATCCGTTGAGGCACCACCTTGTGGAGAGGGACCACTGTTGCTGTACGCCACTCTTTGGGTACATATCCTGTAGTAAGGCTAAGATTGAACAGTAGTTTTATGTTTGGGTTTAGCTCTTCTTGGAGTTCATGTAGGGCGCAGCCGGAACACCATCTGGTCCCATTGATGCTGTGTTTTTGCTTTGGAGAGGCGGCTCTTACCTGAGCATCTGAGATGTCAGGGGCAGCACTCTGTTGGGATAGATATTTGTCCTTTTGGTGGGGAGAGGGAGAAGTTTGCACTGCACCTGTCAGCTATGATTTTGGCAATGTCTGTAGGCTCGGTGTATTTTTGTCATTTTGGACTAATTCTGAGCATATCTGGGAATTCCCACCCAGGTTCCTAACATAACTAAAGAAAGCCTTGTGATTATCCTTAGTGTCCTGTGCAATTTTTCTCTCGAAGCTGGCCTTAGACAATTTTATGAGTGCCCGTAGTTTTTTGCTAATACTGATCAGAGATGCCTTGCCTTTTTGGGATTTTGCTCTATCATGTAGTAGCTTCCTCCTTCTATTGTATAGTTTGTTTATGGCTGGGGTCCACCAGACAGGATGTCTGCCTTTGGAGGATTGGGTATTGGTTTTATTTGGGATTGCATGATCCATGCATTCCTGAAGGTGTTCATAGAATGCATTTATAAAGGATTCTGCGGTCTGGGCCGTATTTTCCACAGGCCCAGGGGCTTTGAAGGATTTTGCCTCGGTTTTGAGGCGTGTGAAATTTGCTTTAGAGGTTTTTCACTGTGGTTTTCTGGGCAGGGGGTGGGGTCGGGATGTGAATATCCAGTGAGATTAGTTTATGGTCTGATCTTACCAGTGAGGGATACACTTCTGGTCTGGAGCATAGTGTCCCCATGTTGGTGATGATCAGATCCAGTATGTTTTCCCCTCTTGTGGGAGTGGTAACAAGTTGTTCCATAGCATTTGAGTTTATAAATTCTAGGAACCTTTGGGCTAGGGTGTTGGAGCTAGAGTAATGCTCCCAGTCTATGTTTGGGTAGTTGAAGTCGCCCAATATAATGGTGTTTGGAGAGACCTTCATATTTTCCAGTATTCTCAGGAAGGCCAAGTGGGGTTCCTGTGTTTGGGAGGGTGGTCTGTAGCAGGCTATAAACTGGAAGGCAGTTTTACCCACAGTTAGTTGCACATGGATAGTCTCTGATGCTTCGTGCTGTGCCACCAACCTGGAGGTGTGGGTATCTTTGACGAATATTGATACTCCCCCTCCTTTTCTGGTTCGGTCCAAGTTTTAGGGCCGAAAAGCATGGTATGAGGTATAACCTGGTAGTGCTGGGGTGCTCTCGGGAGCCTTGAACCAGGTTTCTGTTATTGCACAGATATCGATGTTCTCCATGCTATGGAGAGTTTCGAGTGCGTGCATATTGAGGTTTAGACTTCTGGCGTTGAGTAGCATTACTCTTAGTTTCTTCTTCTAGCTATTGATTTTCTCATAGAAATATTCCAAGGAAGGCAACTTTAGCAAAATCATCTAGCAGCAACTATGTCATCTAGAACTAGCCAAAACAGAATAAAAGTGGGCAGATTCATTTTGCAGAAGTATCACTACAATCCATCATTACATAAATTAACACTGAACGGCCTGCAAAGCATTTTAGGCAATTTACATGCTTTTTGACAAATATACATACCCTTAAAAACAACCATTAATTTCAACTTTGTTATCACGATTCATCAGAAAGTACCATACCAGTAGATGCTTGAATGATCATTGGCTGCAACAGCCTTAGGTACATGGTTATATCCACCATAGGATACAATTGGCAAGCTTCTAAAGCTTCAAAGGCACTTTCCACATGCTCAAACCACTATTCCGCCCAAGATAAGCTGAAGAAAAAACAGTGGTTTGGGTACCAAGCCCTTCAGACCTTTTATGTCAACAAACAGGCAGGCTAGAGCCCTGAAAAGACCTCAGTCTGGCAACCAGAGGAAGCAAAAAAAGAAACTATGTCTTAACATAACGTTCCATCTGTGTTGTTGATCTTAGTTCATTCATTACTGATTGGTTATCGGTTCCGTCCTTGGAACAGAGCAAGCCTTATATCAAGCTCGCTTCAGCCAAAAATTCTCAAGCTAAGATGCTACCCAGAATGCTCTGCTCCGTTACCTCAGATCAAGTTTGCAAGTTGATTGACAAAAGTAGAGGTTACCTCTAGTCATAACAGACCTACAATAATGGAGTATATGAGATCAACCAGCAACCTCCAGAGGGGGAAAGAGGGTGAGGATTAATGAATGAACGAAGATCAACACCACAAATGGAACATTATAAGACATAACTTCTTTATTTGATGTTGTTGATCTTCGTTCATTCCTTACTGATGGGACAGAGTCCCCAGCTACCTGTATTCCTGGGCAGCCCTCATGGAAGGACATTCCTGAGCACCATGGAGACAAAAGCAGCTCTACCTCTGGAGGCCAAATCCAATTTGTAATGAAGGATAAATGTATGAGGTTTGGCCAAAGTCGCAGCTGAGAAAATATCATTGAGGGAAGCCCTAGCGTGGAAAGCTGTTGACGTTGCCATAGACCTTGTAGAATGTGCTTTCACTCTGTGAGGCAAGGTGATATTGTTCGTGTTGTAGATAAAGGTAATACAATTTCTCAACCATGACGCCAATGTAACTTTTGAGACAGGATGACATAGTCTTGGTCCAGAAAAGGTCAGAAATAGTTGGTCTGATTTAAAGGTAGAACTTGTTCTGTCCAGATAGAATAGTATTTGCCTATGACCATCCAGGGAGTGCGGGCAATACTCTCCCTTGTTAGAATGATTAGGAAAAAATACTGGAAGGTCAATTGACTGGTTGATAGACAGCTCTGACACCACTTTTGGTAAAAAGGAAGAATTACTTCTCAGTGATACTCTACCCTTATGGAAGATAAGGTAGGGATGTTTGATGCATAAGGCTCGAAGTTCTGACAAATGTCTGGCCAATGTGATTGCAACCAGAAACAAAGTTTTCCAAGAGAGGTACTTTAAATCACATGAAGATGCAGGTTCAAAGGGGGGAGCTGTTAGGGCTTGTAGGACCAAGGCCAAATCCCAAGGTTGTACTGGTTCTCTAAAGGGAAGTTTTAGGTGAAGACCCCCTTCAAGAAAGTTTTACAGAGTCTATGTGACATGAGTGAAGAATCCTGAAAACCAGTGTGGAAATTCGAAATGGGAGCTAAATGAACATGAATAGTAGAGGCAGACACCCCAGAGTGGAAAAGATGTGATAAGTAATCCAGAACCACCAAAACTGGGACTGGACAAGGGCTCTAATTGTTTATTCACTGCCCATAAAGAAAACCTTTTCCATTTACTGAGATAGATTAGTCTGGTGGACGATTTATGAGATGCGATAAGAATACTGCGCACCGGGGACGAGAAGTTATCTTGCCTGGCAATCAATGGAATTACAGAAACCAAGCTGTCAGCTTCAGGGTTGTTAGACTGGGGTGAGTCAGACCCTGCAGATGGGAGATCAACACTGGGGATGGATTGAGGATTCATGGTCGATCTAGCAGTTGAGGCCAGAGGAAGGGGAACCAGACTTTTCTAGGCCAATATGGAGCAATGAGGATCACTTTGCTTTTCAACTGCTGTGCTTTTTTCAGAAATTGGGAGAGAAGGCTAAGCATAAAGTAGACCCAAGGGCCAAGAATAGACTACAGCATCTCTCAGTGACTGTCCCCGAGGGGGGGGGGGGGAATCAGGGCAAAATAGTTGCTACACTTGTAATTGGTTGGGGAGGCAAATAGGTCCCAGCAAGGCTGGCTCCAACAGTTGAAAATTTTTGCCGCTATCACAGGGTCGAGGGACCACTCGTGAGGTTGTAGAATACACCTGCTCAACTTGTCCGCTATCACATTGGAGCTCCCATGAATGTGCGTTGCAATTAGAAAGCGGTTGGAAGCTATAGCACATTGCCATATTCTCAAGGCCTCTCAGCATAACGGATAAGATCTGTTGGACCCTTGCTTGTTGATGTACCAGACCACTGACATGTTGTCTGATTGGATCACAATAGTCCCTGATGGAAGGATGGAATGGAATGCTTGCAACACTAGTAGCACCATCCTCAGTTCCAGGACACTGATATGCGAAAGGGCCTCTGTCTCTGACCAGGTGCCATAGACCGAGTTTCCCTGACATAGCCCCCCCCCCCATCAGGGAGGCATCAGTGGTCACCGTGGCTTTCGGTTGATGGGGGCTGAAGGGGCGAGACCATTGTTGGGAGTTTCAAAATGTCCACCTTATCTGAAAAGACAAAGGCTGTTGTAGAGAGTATCACTGAGTGTGGAGCAACCATTGGAGAAGTCACATGTGGAATTTGGCCAGAGGAACAATGGTGATGGAGGCTGCCATTGACCTCAATAGTTGGAGTATGGACCGAGCGGAAGATTTGTGGTGTCAGAGCAGCGGTTGAACCTGTCATCTTATTCTTTGAAGTCTGTGATCTGGAAGAGATGCTGTGCAATTCCTCATGTCCAGCAGTACCCAGATGAATTCTAAAGACTGTGCTGGGGTCGTGTTGGACTTCTCCCAGTTTATAGTGATTCCCAGGCATTGTGCTGTGAGGAGAGTGTAGTCTAGGGCTTCTTCCAGTAGGTGCTTGGTAGGGGCAGTGGGGAACCAGTCTACATACGGAAACGCCCGGAATCCTTGAAGTCGCAGGTGAGCGATGACCACTGCCATGCATTTAGTGAACACTCTGGGGGGTAGTAGAGAGACCGAAGGGCAGTGCTCGAAATTGGTAGTGATTGGGTCACCTCACAGCAAGAGGTCTCTGGTTCGATTCTCGGCTGGGGTGCCTTCTGTGTTCTCCCTTGTGTGTGTGTTGTTTCCCGGGTACTCCGGTTTCTCCCACATTCAAAGACATGCATCCTGGAGCATTTCTCCCCCCCCTCCGCTGAAAACAGGCTCTGTGGAACCTAGTCGGACATTCCCGGTCAACAAATGTTAAATAAATAAATAAAATAAAATAAATAAATTGGCTCCTATGCAAAAGTGGAGGTATCTTCTTGAGCGCTTGTCCATTTTTATATGGTAATACGCATCTTGAAGATTTACAGAACACCTCCAATCGTCTTTGTCTAGACGATGAAGGATAGACTGAACGGTGACCACCCGGAATTTCTCTGTTTTTACAAATTTGTTCAGTGTGCTGAGATCAAGAATTGGTCTCCAGTCCCCTGTCTTTTTTGGCACCAAAAAGAACCTTGAGTAAAAACTGGATCCTATCTTGTCTGGGGGGACCATTTGGATGACTCTTTTTTGTAACAGCTTTTGGATTTTGTGTGCTGCTGCTTTCCTTTGACTGGGTGGAATGTCGGGTAAGTCTCTGGATGGGGCTGGACAGAGATGAAAGGGGATGCGATAGCCACTGGATATTATCTTTTGTACCCAAGAGTCAGTGGTTATGTTTTGCCAGGCAGTGGGGTACAAGGAAAAACAACCCCTGGCCGCTTCCAGAGGTGAGCAGTCGGGCAATGCTTCAGGAGCGCTGATAGAGTTGGCCAGAGAAAGAATATGTGGAATCCCGGTTTCGTGGACCTCCTCTGCCCCGAAACGGGTGTCTTCCATTGGAGTTTCCCCCTCTGCCTCTAGGGGATAACTTGGCACATGCGTCATGGAGAGAGCCCTGTGATTTTTTTGTGCCACATCTTCCTGCTCCTCTGATTTCTGGAGTAGAATCGTTGAGGAGTGGAGTGTGACACCAATGGCATAAAGGGTCTTGCCATCTTGTTCGCACCTTGCCAGCATGTCTTTAACTTTAGGGTCAAACAAAGAAGCGGTCTCGATGGGGGCATTCATAACGGAAGCCTTAAAGGAGTCCACAAACTCACAAAGGCACATCCAGGCATGTCGTCTCATGACTATACCTACGCCTGCCGCTCCTTCCATTGCATGTGAAGTAAAACATATAGAAGAATTGGATATGGATTCTAGAGTCGCTATCTGAGAAGCTACATTGTTGTCATGGACCTCATCAGAAACAGCTCCTGCCAAGGTTTCAGAGAGTTGGCTGATAAAATCCAGCTGCAGCCTTGTAAAGTGTGCCAAATAGTTCAAGGACCTTATGGCGAAGGTCAATGAAGCAAACACACACTTCCCGAGTATGTCTATTGCCCGGGACTCCTTGTTGGGTGGATGGACAGTCTGGCTCTCTTCTGCCAAGTCTTTCTTGGTTGCAGCCGCCACCACCATGGCATCTGCTGGAAGACCTTTTGACCAATGGGGATGCTCAGCTGGGGGAGATAAGATCTTGTCAGGCCTCCGCGGTATAGCTTCCAGGGTGTCAGGTGCCTTCCATGCATGCTGGACAAGCTCAACGGCCGGTGGGGTAACCCAGGAGGTAGGTGGCCAGGAACAAAAGGTCTGCAGGAATACAGATTCCTCTGAGGAAGAATTGGAGGACTTCCAGTCACCCCCTCTGTCTTAGGATCTCGAGGATGCCATCAAAGGACACCTCAGAGGGTGACCGTGGGGACCCTTCCCATCATCAAAGTCCATATCTTCAATGAAAGACTCCTTAGTGGAGTCCATGTGCTTCCTCTTGCAGGAAGCCTTGTGAGGTACTTCCTCAGTGGGGAGTTCTGGGGAAGACTGCAAAGAGGGGGGTCTCCTGAGGAGGAGAAACCTGAGGCCCTTGTGCCCGGTAGTTGTGGCTTGTGACAGTTATGGCACAAAGGGGGGACAGGACTCAGACATGGGGGGTTTGCCAGCAGAGGCAAGTGCTGTCTCCATGGCCTGGAAGGCCAGACTGCCCAAAGGAGGATGGGAGCCTGGAACAGAGCACAACAACCTCGGAACTGAGGTCACACCCCACTCCGACGAGCTGACCCCCAGACCAGGGGTCTTAAGAGGGCTGTGGAGCCTGAGCAAGGGAGGATTCCTGGAGGGTGCCATAGAAAAAATTGGCATGGAACAAAGAATGCCCTCCCCCACGGCACAGCCATTAGCCTGAGGACAGAGCGATGCCCAGTTCACAGAGGGCCACAAGGACGACTCCGACTCCAAAGTGAGGTCCATTATTGGGGTCGGAGGGAGGGAAGTTGCTGTTGGAGGAAGGGGCTTCAATGCTTGTGTGGAAGTCGAAGGAGGAGTGTATATTGGAGTCTGAGGAGAAATACGTTCACCTGAAAGAGGGAACGTAGCTTTAGACAGTTTAGAAAGACCCCTGGCCACAAGCAACTGGTCAACAAGCCGCAACACATCTTGCTCGGAGTGGTCGGCCTCATAGAGAATCCTGAAGGTGATTCTGGCCTTTCTAGAAAAGGGCTATATTGGCTACCAACAAATGGATCCAAAGAAGGACAGCACTTGGTCCTTGCTAGTTTGACTGGTGCAGAGCCCGGAACCAAGGGTGTCTGCACTGAGGAGAATGGTGTTGAGGTAGTCTTGTGCCAACAAAGGCAGCACCATAGAATTCGAAGGTGTCTGCACTGTAAAGGCAAGTGTCTGCACCGATGAGTACAGTGCTGCTGAGGAAGGTGTCTGCACCAGTAATAATGCCGGTGCCGAAAAGGACTGCACCGAGCTTGTCGGTGTCGAAGGTGTCTGCACCATAGATGACAGTATCGTCAAACTTGGTGCCAAAGGAGGCTGTACCTCCAGAGACTGTGCCGGTAAAGGCTGCGACAAAACTGTTGGAGCCATGTCTGCACCGGGAACTCTGGTGCCGGTGGACATAAAGAGGACATACCTGGACCAAGAATCAACTGGGGTGGTGCCGAGCCTGGAGCTGAAAGGATCACAGATGGCAGCACCGGACTAGAAATGTTTACCTACTTATGAGTCGACTCCCTGCAATCTCCAGAGGGAGATGAAGTGAGCGACCTCGAGGTGGAAGAAGAATGCCTCTTATGGGGTTTAGCAGGAGGGGATGAGCCCTCTGACTCAGAGATTGTCTCACAGAAAGGAGTTTTGAGGAGACCTTTCAGGATTAAGTTGTTCTTTTTTTCACTGAGGGTCTTGGTTGAAAGATTTCTACAAATCCCATATGGGGGGATCCACTGTAAGGTGAGAGACATTCAGGCAATAGATACATAAATCATGGCCATCAGAAAGCGGAAACTTACGGCCGCAATCCTTACACTGTTTGAAACAAACACTAATTTTCTTGTCCGACATAATGATGTAGAGAACAACAGTACCAAAGGGTTAAGAAGGCTACCCAGTAGGGTAAGAAGAGAGAAAGGAAGGAAGGATTACCAACAATGGTAATGAAGAATTACCTCAAAGGTAAGAAAAAGGGGAATAAAGGGAAGAACCTATAGGGAGAGAGTCTTAAAGATACGATAGGGTAGTATAGTAACTGATTGAAAACTTTTAAAGTACTAACAATATAGAAACTTTCAAAAAATTATTCACTTAGCTGAGAGAGTGGCTTAACATGGCTGTACAGCAACCCGGCAAATGAGATCTGAGGTAACGGAGCAGAGCATTCTGGGTAGGATCTTGGCTCGAGAGTTTTTGGCTGATGCGAGCTTGATACAAGGCCGGCTCGGTTCCAAGGACTGAAACGATAACCAATCAGTAAGGAATGAATGAAGATTAACAACATCAGATCCACATTTTCACATGACATTGCACTGAAACAGGGGGATCCAACGCCATACATGTTGAAATGACTGATAAATGAACCTTGACAGCCAGGGCAGATAACTCATAAAACATGTAGAACCAGTCTCTCAGCAACCCTGGTGCAGGTTACTATCTTGGCACCCACTAGAAAATATTTTGTTTACTAATATGATTTTTTTTAACAGCATGTTTTCTTGCACCCTTCAATACCTACTGCACATCCTCAGAAAAAAAGTACCTAAAATGTATTAAGATTCATCCAAGGCAATTAGTTGCAGTTGTTTAGGGTTGGTATGTATCAAGCACCCCTTATCCTGTTTGAGTAGGTCCAGTCTGTGAGAAGGTTTGTGGCAAGTGCTCTTGGCCATTTCCAATAGAAGGGAGAACCATTGTTGTCTGGTTCAGAAGAGAGTTACCGCAATGATCTCAGGAGAGTCCTTTGGAATCTTCAGAATGATCCTGAATATTAGTGGAAAGAAAGGACGAATAAAAAAGGTACATTTCTGTCCAAGGAAAAGAATGCATCCATTTTCAGGCCTTCTTGCGTGGAGTCCCACAGGATAATTTTGCCTGATGAATGTTGTGACTGGTGCCAGAAAAGATCTGCTCAAGGTGTTCCCTAAAGTTGGATCAGTTTCTAGTACAACCTCGGAGTCCGTTTTCATTTTTTGAGGGTCTGTCCTGGTCCTGCTCAGATTGTATCACTAAATTTTGCTCTGATGGTATGCATGATGCCTGTAGAGTATGGTTGTGCTGAAAAGTTGTTTCCAAGGCTACTGTGGTAAGATCAGTGGCAGCTGGTGACTTCAAATCAAAGGAGGGCTGCAGGAGACAGCTGAATGGGCGTGGTCAGCTAAAAAAGGATGAAGATGATTTTACATTCATCTTAAAATAGACAAAAAAGTATTACAGTTTTGCAAAGATATAATTAAAACAGTGAACAGCATGGCAATTTGTTTAATTCACACACAGCCCCAATTCCCATTGCCTACCCCAACCCGCAGTATCTGATTTGATCTTGCGAGGTTAAAAACAAAAACAACAAAAACACAACACTGTCATTAAGGTAAGTATTCTTTTTTTACATAAACACTCAATTCAGAACTTATGGTTGATCTTACTTCACATAAATGTACATTAGTCTTGCAAAGCAAGCTTGAACTGCAGTCATTCCATTTGCACATAAGCATTGCTCCATCCCAACTGCTACTCAGAGAATCTGCTTTGAGCCTACAAGGTTTAAAATAATGAAAATAAAAGATCATGGTTACATTACTGTATTTCTTTCACATCACATAGCCAAGAACTTGCATGTGATCTTACTTCAGTTCCCCCATACACATTTTACTTATGCAAAAGTAGAATTTGTTTCAACAACAAAACATTGATAAGCCATCCTAATTTATCTTGACTAACCCTACAAAAAATACTAGTTTAAAAAATACACAGATGTCATCCACAAATAGCTCTCCAGACCACACTGCATACCTAGTATATCTTTGACTCCTGCCAGGGTACTATATTAAAAAAAAAAAAGAAAGTCATCAACAGCCCCCAAAATACATTGATCACTAGCATCTGGTTGACCCTCCCAGAGTATGATGTTAAAGAAAGAAAATCATCAACAGTCCCCAAAACACATTGCCTCCTTAATATCCGCTTAACCCTGCAGGGATATTATATTAAAAAAGAAAGAAAAAGTCATCAACAGCCACTAAAAACACATAGACCACTAGCATCTGGTTGGCCCTGCCAGTGTATTAAGTTGAAAAAAATAGAATCATCAACAGTCCCAGAAACACATTGCCTTCCTAGTATCTGATTAACCCTGTCAGATTATATTAAAAAAATGAAAAACAGAAAGTCATCAACAGCTCCACAAATGCATACACCACCTACTAGTAGTTGACCATGCCAAAATATTGATAGAAAAACATCACAAACAGCCACCAAAACAGCTGGCTCACTGCAGATTCGGTCTTCTACTGCTATCTAATTGAACCTGCCAGACTTCAGGCTCAGGATGTCAGAAAGAATATTTAAATTCCTCTTCATCATTTAAAAAGTATCTGGTCAACCCTACCATTAAAATAATTACAGAAATTATTTGGCCAACCCTACCAGGAAGAGGTTGTGGCTAGAAAACAACTTTATATTTCAGTGTTTTCATCTACAAATTCAGTGCCTGCTTTTCTTAAGAATAAATTGCATATGTTACACTAAAATGTAAGCTGGTATGTTGAAATATGGAATGGATAGCAAACTGAAAAACAGGTTCATGGTTAATAGACATCTCTATCCAAAGGAGGACATACTCTGGACTGCAGCACCTTAAAATACAATTATATATGCCATGGGAGTAGAACCTACAGCCATTTGCATCAAGACGCAAGTATGCTACCTGTTATGCTACTAACATGGCTTTAAAACTCTATACCACAATAGTTAACCCATTTGCTAAACAAAACAGTTGCACATTTTAAGCAGACTTGGCATGAGCAGCAGTAAACTTCTCTTCCAACAAAAGAAAATGCAGCTAAAATATCAAACATCCGAAAAAAGGTGTAAATGTTGTATCCTCCAAATGCTGTACACCAACTATACATAAAAATCTAAAAGAGTTCAGAAGTATAAAACAAGGCATCATAATATGAATAAACTTACAGCTAAATTAGACATTTTTACAATAAGCTGAAAACCAAGTTCTTAATACATAACTGATTCTATGGGATGAACATAGGACCAAAATAAGCCTTAAATATATTTTAAAACTGTTGCATACCAACGGCAAATCACAATATGTGCAGATCTCTATCAGTTCTGCTATCACAAATATGCTGGATGACTGAAAATGACAAAACCCAAACTTAAAACTCCTTTGCTGTTGCAGCACCAACTCACAGCTATTTAAATTAGCACCCTTTCCAAGGAACAAAATGTATCTGGTGGTGTTCCCCCTATTTCTGTCCAAGACCTTCTCCTCTTTGGAATGTATGGGGGTTTGGAATAATGGTTAAGGTATATGACTCACCAGACACAAGGTACAGAGTTTCATTCTCACATTTGGGAAGGAAATTGGTTAGGCTTAAAATGGCTTATAAAGAAAGCTAGCCCAATAATTATGAATTTATGAAACCATGAATCTAAGGAAAAGGGGAAATTATTTATTTTTTTGGGATGCATGGCTAGGCTTAAAAATACCCTTGTGGTCGTTAGCCTAGTAAACACCTATGAATCTATTTTTTTGAAGTAGTAGAGACAAATGCAAGAAGACTTTGGCTAACTAAATCCACAGCTGATTGACAGCGAAGGATCAATTTAATCCCTCCTCAAATTCCCTAACACTATAGCTAAGTCTTGTTCGCATTAATAAATGGTGCTTTAAGCAAAGTCTCAACCTAAACACAAAGAAATGTAGAATAGTCACCTTCAATAAAGCCACTGCTTTGCACTGTAAAGCATAAATGAATTCACTTTAAAAATTGCACCATGATCCAGGATTTAGGAAGCTTCATAGACAACAAGCTGTCCTTAAATCTGCATATCTCCTATATTGCCAGAAAATCCATTTGAGTTTCAGACTCCATATCCTTCACAAAAATGCATGCTAACACAAATCCTGGAAACTTTCTGAGTTTGTAAGAGCATACCTCTCAAGTGTACCTCATTACAAGGAATGTTCCATATTTTGGGCCTTAAAAAGCCTATGACCCTCAAAGTTCCACACTAAGTGTTTGCACTCATTCAGTGTTAGGAATTGTTTAGCTGATATCCATGTTACATACTACTGAATCATATTAATGCACCAAAAGAACTTTTTAGAAGTATAAATTAGTGCATTAGGAACATCTGTGAGCTGCCTACTTGAAGTTGTTAGTAAGCTTTTAGTAGGTGTTCCACATTTTGCTCATTTCTTCCACATTATGAGAGGTTATGTCCCTCATTGTGGAGGCAGAAGGTTGACAGCTATGAAGAGCAGTAATTCATTTTTCCCGTATCTGTCCCCCCATTATTTTAGACTTTGTCCAGATTTCTTGTGCTAATCGGTTGGGAGCTATCGTACAGTCTACAGCAAATTGGAAGCTACTGGGCAAAAAAAAAAAAAAAAAAGGAAAATGTCCTTTTGATCTCTCCTTACTCTCCTTAGAAGTGCACACTTTCTGTAATAATCAATGGAGCCATGTAGCTGAAACAACTGACATATGGTTTCAGTATTACCTCTAAGAAATTTGGAGATGAAGCCCTCAAGTCAGAGACCAGTCTTAAAATATAATTTTATTTTGTATATACTTAGTTATATTTATTTTAATATGCATGATGACCACGTGGCTGTTTTCAGACACCACACACCTAACCACTGCCAACTCAAAAGATGTTAGAAAATAAATGTGTGACAAGCGAATTTCATATTTAGTACATTATGTAGTGCCAATGTTTATGTGCTAATACTGTGCACAGTACTACCACACCAAGTTCAGTCTTTTCAAAACTGGCGTGAGGTAAACTGTCAAAAATGCTTAATACTTTAAAATGTAATGCAGTACATGTAGTCCATAAGTTCCCACTTTTCACCAAATCCTTTGTCAAGTCTAGTTTAGATAGGACTCGTTCAACACTATGACATCATCTGCCAGTGCATTCATAATACTGTCTATATTGTTTCCTAAGAGTTGCTTAGAACAGACACACCCCAAATTGTGCTAAGTAAAAAGCTTGTAATGGAACAACATACTAATATTTTGTTTCCCACTACCTCAAAAAACAAGTGACTGTCCGTTCCAGGTCTATGGAACTCCATATTCCGCAAGCAAGAGCAAAGCAGGCAAGCCAAAAAAAATAAGTTTAACCACCGGTAGCACCATAGCAAGTAACCATCCAAGCACTGTGCTAGTAGTAGTACTGATTGTTTCTCACTCTCTTTTTCGGGAAGAGAGCGAGAATGAATCAGTAGTCATACAGCTGTCCGTGTCGCGTATGTGACTACTGATGGAGCAGTCTGACCCCCTTCTATTTTACTGTGTGGTTAATCACATAGCCTTCTGGGCATCACACTGATGCCTTCTTTCCTTACCTGGACTGCAGTCCAGATTTAGATCATTTATTGAGACTAAGTAATAAAAAAAAAAAAAAAAAAAAAGGAACTCACCGAGCATGCGCAGTCAGAGTTCCAGGTCTGTGCTAGTCAGACTCGCTTAGAGATTCAGTTGCCAGCTATCAGTATTATTTAAATAACTTATAAATATATTATAAATATACATATTTTTAAACTGTTCTTTTCAACTGGGGGGGGGGGTTGTAGTCCTGCAGTCCAATGGCACGAGCTACCACTGGGTAAGATCTAGTTCTTCCTTGTTTGCTTATGTATCACATCACTGTAGTGTTGGCAGTATACTCTTCATAGGTTGTGGGCCATTTTAAGCCTAGCTAATTATCCCAATTGAGAATCAAACCCTACACTGTGTCTGTAAAGGAAACAATATTATGCCACATTCACAACCCCTTTCCGTAACAGTCCTGGGCCCCACAGATAATTATATGTGGAGAGCATTTTTAACTACAAACATCTGTTTTACTTTTAAGTTTCAGTCTATTTTTTATGTTCGAAAAATTCTGCACTTTCATAGACATTGCACCCCTAAGCAAAGTCTGAGGCATCTGCTACAGACCATGTTAAAGTTGGGAGGGAAAATGGGAGACCTGCACTCTGATAACATTGGTCTCTCCTCCAAAGAATCTCCCTTTTCACAAACCTCAACACTGGAATCTGGAAAGTAAGGGGAGGTTGATGTTGGGACCATTCATACTTTAGCGACCACTGAATTTCTCTCATATGAAGTCTTGCCAGAGGAATCATAAGAATCACAGATGCCATGAACCCCAGAATCATGAGAAATTCCTGAATGGCTACAGAAGCCAGAGTGGAAATACTCGGGAATAAATCTAAACTCAGACCTTTTTCCTGTGGAAGAAAAGCTCTTAACTGAAGTATCTAAGAGACACCCCAGGAAAACTACCCTGTTTAAAGAAATTAGACTCTTGTACATTTCTCCTGGAATCCCAGTCTGTGAAGAAGACTCTGAAAACATAAGCAAGTCATCTAAATAAGGAAGAAACATGACTACCTTGCAGTTTTTGTATTAGGTTATTACTTGAGCTAGATACTTTGAAAAATACCTTTGGAGCAGTTGATAGACCAAAAGGTAATGCAGAGAACTGATCAGAGTTTAAGAAACACCTGAAATCTGGATTTATAAGATTATGATAAGCATCTTTTAAATATAAAGTAACTGGATAATTTGGATAAGGAATGAGAGGAAACAAGTTGTGAAGGGATAACATTTTGAACTTGGGCAATATCACAAATTGGTTTAGAAAGGAAAGATCCAAAACTAGTGTCCAAGAATCTTTTCTCTTTGGCACAAAAACATTACTGAATAAAACTCCTCTCCTAGAGGATGAGGAGGGACCATTTATTTCACATTCTGAGTCAACAGGAGCTTAGTGACAGGAGGAAAAAAAAAGTTCAATATGGAGGATGAGGTGGAATCCCTTGGAAAGGAGGGACAGACTCCTACTGCCATTTGCAATCTTGATGGAGTACCTTCAGAACCCATCTATCTGAAACTATCAGTTGCTAAAGAGAGAGACAGAGATTCAGGCACTATGGCAGGTTTAAGGTTTTGCCAGGGTGGGAAGAGGAAGGAAAGTCTTGTAGATAATTATTCAGACTTATTAGATTGTCCTTTGCTTTGGGCAGTTCTTTTCTTTTTGGATTTTCTCTGCCATTGCTTTTTAAACATTTGCTGACCAACAGCTTTCTGTGTTTCCCTATTTCACTTTTTGGCAAAGGTTGTAGGAGTAAGTATTAAATCCACTGACCAAATTGAAGGAACACTGAAAAATCAGAGAGACTCCATGAACCATATAACCCCTCTCATCACACCTTTTAAGGATCTCAAATGCAGATGATCCAAAAACTCTGTTTAGGGAAGAATTCAAAATTTCTGCTTTGATCTCCTCTGGAAAGTTTTGAGAATGCAACCAAGAAAATCTCTTCGTATAAGCTCCTGTGTCAGCAACCCTGGAAGTGGCATCAGCAGAATAAGCCCACTTTAAAAAGTGGGTAGCCACTTAAAGCACTCAAAAAAAGTAATGTACTTACCATAACATTCTATTTATGCTGTCCATTTTCATTCAACGGATGAGTTTGGATCCGACTTGGCTGCTGCACCAGCTTGTGACTACCACAAACTCTCGAGCTCCTTTCCTACTCATAATGCACTGTCTAATGTCCCTCAGATCACAGTCGCAGCTTGAGATAGAAACTATAAAAGAATTGCCAAAATTGGAGTGCAACATAGGAGACGTATGATGTCTTTAAAGGTCTCATTCCTGCAGAAGTCATTTCTGAGAAAAGGAGGGGGGTGGAGGGTGGGGAGTTGAAGAATGAAAATGGACAACACAGATGGAACGTTATAATAAGTATGTAACTTCTTTATCTGATGCCAGTTTTCATTCATTCCTCAACCCTGCTACCTAAATTCCTGGGTGGACTCTAAGGAAGGATATTCCTGAGTACGGCTGAGCCAAAGGCTGATCATCTCCTCAAGACCATATCTAGTTTGCAATGAGTGATAAAGGTATGGGAATTTGACCAATCTGCAGCCACATGTATATCGTCCATGGATGCTCTACACTGGAATACAGTGGAAGAAGCCATAGATCTAGTTGAATGAGCTTTTATTGATTTTGGTAAAAGGGGATTCAATTTTCTGTAGACAAATGGAATATCAGTCAACCATCTGGCTAGAGTTACCTTTGTAACTAATTTGCCCAACTTATGTGCAAAGGAAACAGGTGGTCTACCTTTCTAATTTCATTTGTTCTGTGCAGGTAGAAATTTAATGGTCTATGAATATTCAATAAGTGCACATATATTCTCCTTTACTCATAATGTTTGGAAAGAATACTAGCAGGTTAATGCCTTGGTTAATGTTGGATTTTGACACCACCTTAGGTAGGAAGGAATTATTGGTACATAAGGTGACCCTATCCGTATGGAAAAGTAAATATGGGGGGGGGGGGGTTAGAAGACAATGTTCTGAAATTCTTAACTTTAGATCCCATGGTGGTATAGGATCTTTATAAGGAGGTCCAAGTAGAAGGGTACCTTTCAAAAAGGCTTTGCGCAGTTTAGAGGAAGCCAAGGAGGAATTTTGAAACCCCATGTGAAAGTTAGAAATGGTTGAGAGTTGAACTTTAATAGTAGATGAACGAGAACCCTCATTAAATAAGCTTGTTAAAAATTCAAGAATAGCACGAATCAGGGATGAGAAGGGGGTCTACCTGGTTCTGTTTTGCCCAATAAATAAATCTTCTCCATTTGCTTCTGTAGAGATTCCTTGTAGAAGGTTTACAGGAAGATAGCAGTACAGGACACATAGGATGCTTGGCTATTAATGGAGTTGGAGAAACCATGCGGTCAGTGAGATTTGAAATTTCTGGGTGAATTATGCCTGTCAGGTGAGAAAGAGTGCCTGGAGTTGAATCCAAAATCCAAGGTGGGTACAGAAGATGAGGCCAAAGGAAGGGAAACCACATTTTTCAAGGCCAGTAAGGGGCAATGAGGATGACATTGCTCTTCAACCTTGCTGCTTTCTGAAGGTATTTGGGATTTAAAGGAGTCAGGGGATAAGCATACAGAAGACTGGGGGGCCAATCATGAAGTAAAGCATCCCTCAGTGACTCCCCTTGGTGGGGGAATTAGGGTAAAGAAGCTGCTGCACTTTAGGGGAGATGCAAAAAGATTGCAGCAAGGCTGGCCACACTGGTGACAAATCATGTTCATCACTTTGTTATTGAGAGACTACTCATGAGGTAGTAAGATGGACTTGCTCAGTTTATTTGCTATCCATTGTAACTAGAAAGTGGTTGAAAAAAATCACCCATTGCCACACCCTCAGGGCTTCTCCACACAGGGAGTAAGATTTGCTTCCCCTTTTTGCTGATGTACCAAACTACTGCCATGTTGTCCATTTGGATCACAATTGTTCCGAGAGGGAGAGAGTTTTGGAAAGCTTGCAACACCAAAAACACCACTCTCATTTCCAGAGCATTGATGTGCAAGTTGGCCTCTGAGGGACCAAGTGCCTTGGACTGTCTTCCCCGGAAATTGCTCCCCCACCCAATGTGGGAAGCATCCTTATTCACTATAGCCCGGGGTGAGTGAAAACAAAAGGACAACCCTGCAACAGTTGTTGTGACTGTATCCACCAGGAAAGATACCATTTGCATACTGGAGTTATTCTTATCTTGGTCGACATGAGTTGAGAGAGAATTTACCATTGTGTGTGTGTAGCATCCATTGCAGAATTCTCATGTGTTACCTTGCCAAAGGAACTAATATTATTACTGCTGACATTGATCCCACGGCTTCCAGAATCAACTGAGCTAAAATGTTGGTACTGCAAGTTATTCTCTTGACCTGATTTCTTATTGTTTGTATTCTTGAAAGAGGAAGCGATACTACCATGTTGAATATTGCTCCTATGAATTTCAATGTTTGAGTTGGGTGCAACTGAGACGTCTTGTAATTGATAGTTATCCCAAGATTTGAACAAGTCCGCAACACTTGGTCTCATGGTTGTTGTACCAGTCGATGCCTGGTCAGGGTGGTAATGAGCCAGTCTATGTATGGACACATCTGGAATCCCTGCAGTCACAAGTGAGCTGCTACTACTGCCATTTACTTTATGAACACCCTAGGGGCTGTGATGAGGCCAAAGGGCAGTGTTCTGAACACAGTGTGACTGGCTCCCAGCCAGAAGTGTAAGTACCTTCTGGAATGCCTGTTTCTTGTTATGCGATATCACACATCCTTAAGGTCTATCGAGCACATCCAGTAGTCCTTGCTTAGAAAAGGCAGAATGGACTGAGCCGTGACCATTCGGAACTTGGTGTGTCGAACTAATTAGTTCAACACGCTGACATCTAAAATCGGTCTCCAGTCCCGTGTCTTCTTTGGAACTAAAGAATCTTCAGTAAGTTCCAGATTCCATTTGGTCTAGAGGGATCCCTTCACTGACTCTTCTAGCAGTTTTTGGATTTCTAGTGCTGTTACTTCCATCTGACTGGGTGGAACATCGGGGATATTCTTAGGTAACAGAGGTGGTAGGGAAAAAGGAATAAGTTAACCTCTGGAAATGATTCTCTGCAACCAAGTGTCTTTTGCTATGTTTAGTGAGGCTTCCTGGTTCAAAGATAAGTGGCCGCCAACTGTCAACAGAGGAAGGCAATTGGGCCTCCCTTCAGAAACACTGAAAGGGTCAATCAGCAAATGGATCTCTAGACCCTTTGTTTTGTGTGACTCCTCTGCCATTATTGCTCCCCTCTGCCTCTCGGGGAACTACCTCCACATGTGTCCTGGAAAAGGCCCTGTGACTTCCTGAACCATAACTTTTGACAACCCCGTTGATTCCTAGAAAATGCCCACTGCAGATAGGGTCTTTCAGTCTTTGTCGCACCTGGAGTGTGTGTCTACCTGTAGGGCCAAACAAAGAAAAGTCAAAGGGAGTATTGATGAAAGATGCCGAAGGGCTCTGCAAAATCACACAGATGCATCCAGGCATGCATCTTGATGGAAATACCTGAACCCGTGGCCCTTGAGGCACATACTGCAGCATGTGGGATGAGCCTCATAAATGAATCTGCAATAGACTGGTGGTTAGCCAACTGTGAGGTCACAGAAGATTGAGCATCTGCAGTAGTGGCCCCTGAAAGGGAGTTTAAAAGTTCTTTAATCAAGTCCCTTTGCAGCCTTGTGAAGTGTGGGAAGTAGTTCAGCGATCTAAGAGCAAAGGTCACAGAAGCGTAAACCCGGTTCCCAAATCTATCCAGTGCCCTAGATTCTCTATTAGGGGTGGACAATGGACATCTGGCGAGTTCCTTCTTTGTGGCTGCTGCCATGACCACTGCATCAGTGGGTACTTCTTAACGCTAATGGTCCCTTCCCACTGGTGTGCCAGCATCCTGTCTGGTCTCTTGGGTATCGGCTCAATCATATCAGGTTCCTTACATGCTTCCTTAAACACTAAATCAATAAGGTCATTAGCGGGCGGAGCGATCCAGGAGGTAGGTAAGCCAGTCCTGAAAGCTTTCAGAAATACAGACTCCTCAAGAGTTGGGTTTTGGACAGACCAACCACCCTTCTGTATAAAGATCTCAAGGATGTCTTCCAATGAGATGTCATCGGGTGGTGATTTGGGAGACCCATCTCCCTTATTAAAGTTAGCATTTTTGGTGATGGACTCCTGAGGACAGTCCAAGTGCCTTCTCTTGCACATCCTCTTTGCAGGGATTTCCTCAATGGGATGATCTGGAAAAGTATCGTAAGAGATGACAATACCCAGCTGGGTGGTCAGGAAGCTTTGGGCTGGATATCCCAGTGGAGTGGAATGTGCAAAGTCAGGTGAGATGTCACGGATGGATCAGAGGGGGAAAAATCCGCCTGACCTGCTGGAGCAGAAGAAAACCCTCTTCACAATCTCAAAAGCAGACTGTTTCGGAGAAAGAAGTCAGAGGTGAGAAAGCAAGTTTCTGGCCTGCCACTTTATTTTCCTAAAGACCATCCACAACGAAAGGTTTACATATATTTAATAATAAAAAAACATGAGAATACTTAGCATTTATTTACAACAAACACCATAGTTTCAATTCACAGGAAATATAAAATAACAGACACAATGACTTGGACAGATACAGAAAAACAATACACCTAGCTAATCTCACTATATTTTCCTAACTGACTGAAGAATTACTGTTCCCCAGTTGTCACTTACTAAAGCAAGGCAAGATGAAGTGGGGTAAGTGGTCTTGCCAGTTCCAAAACAGAGTGCCGAGTGTCATCTGTCATCTCTCACCTGATTCGGTGGTTCCCACACTACTGGAAAATGAGCCAAGATGTGGCACAGATATGTCACAATACACACCTAGAATTTTGCTAAGGCTTACTTCAGCATCTGGAGGCTGTAAAACAATTCCAACCTTTTCATCCTTCCTGCAGAGACTAACCAGCCATTCTCTAGCACCCCAGGGTAATAAGATGGAAAATAAGAGCAGGATCCCAGCACAGACATAGTCTTTCTGGCTGCATTCAGGCCTCTGACATAAAATATTTATGGCCTAAACCAAGTCATTTAATTTCAGGCTATTTTTCTTAAAGGTTAGCTGGGCTGAGCTTAACCCCCTCCCTTCCAGCATCCTCTGTTACCATATATACATTTCATCATTTCTGTCCAGCAGGACCCACTGATAATACATTTTTACACAACGACCTTTACAAATACATTTTTAACACAATCATCTGTGCAAATCAGTTTGATATGCAAATGACATAAAAATCTTTACAAAACACCAGCTAGTAATGCTGGCATATATTACACATACACTGTCCTACTTGCTCTCTGGCATAACTGGCACTACTTCACATCATCACAGTTCCAATGAATCTGAAAGATCTGGACCTTTCTGAAGGATCCTTGTATTTTGCCTTGGGAGACTGAACTCCAGCGATGGCCTGAGAAAAAATTGTTACCCATAAACCTTTTAATATTACCTTCTTCCTTCTGTCAGAGCTCTAGGGCTGTACCTACTGCAAATGTCACATTCCTGGTCTACATGCTCAGACCCTAAACAGTATACACACACACACACACACACACACACACACGCACACAGTGGGTTATCTGAAAATGAAAGATATAGGAAATCTTCAAATGCTAGACCCCAGCCAGTTTGGGTTTGTCAAGGGGAGATCATGCATGTTAAACTTGATGGACATCTTCGAGACAGTCAACAAAGCTGTAGATGAGGGCAAATCTGTGCAGCCGCCCTACCCAGACTTAGCCAAGACCTTTGACACAATCCCTCACTCAGGCATCATTGATATACTCACCCAGCTGGGTATCAACCCATATATTTTCAGGTGGGTCGCAAACTGGCTCACTGATCAAATTCATATGGTCAAAATAGGGGACTCCACCTCCACCAGCAGACCCATAACCAGTGGTGTTCCACAGGGATCGGTTATGAAATCCCTACAGTTTGGAATCTACTTCTCCAAAGTACAGTTTAAAGCGAAAGGACTGTGTCTGATGACTGCAAACTGGGAGCAATCACTGAAAACTCTAACGATGTCAACATCCTGCAAGAAGGTCTTATGCAGACTAATGACTGGTGCCAAAGTCATGGTCTTAAACTTAATGCAAAAAAATGCATCATCATTCCCTTCAGCAAGGGTGATGTTCCTGCAAACTACAACATCAACAGCAACACTCTAAAGCACACAGTCAGTGGTGAGAGATCTGGGCACACAGGTCGACAGCAACCTCAACTTAGATCACCATGTCTCCACAGTGGTAAGAGGGGCATTTTATATTACTCATCTCATAAGTAAGGGCATTGCCTCCAGAAAAAAGAAGTTATAATCCCCCTGTGCTCTTCCCTCAACAGGTCAATAACAGGAGTACAGTGCTCCCTTTGGTACGTTCCTTTCCAAACACCTGTAGCAATTGGAGAGTCCACAAAGGTTCCTTACAAAGAAAATTCAGGGTCTTCAAGATCTGTCTTATGCGGACAGACTGAAATCATTGCCACTTTAATCTGTCATACAGACTGCTCAGAAGCGACCTGTGCCTTGCAGGGAGAGCAATCTCTGAACCAGCTTTAATGGAAATGCTGCACATTCACAAGTCAAATGGCACATGCGTTACTCACTCAAAGTACCTTGAACTGGTATATGAGATCAACAGAACTTGCTGGAGAAACAGATTTGTCTCACAGAAGTTACCTCACCTTTGGAACAAGCTTCCTATTCATGTTTAAAAAAAAAAGGCAAAAAGCTACTCGGACCTATTTAAGCATAATTTGGATGACTGGATGGGTAACTGGAAATTTACCCTGGGGGTTCCACCTGTGCCCCTCTTGGACAGGGGCAATAGGTGCAGATTTTAGTGTCTGCTTGAACCAAACACCCTTGGTAACACGGGTTGAACTTGGATAGGCTTGTAAGGGCCCTGGGACCATAAGCCTAGTAATCTCCTCTGATCCTATGATCTTGTGCCCACATTTCTTGAAGCCTTTATCAGACATTGTTAAAGGTGAAAAATTTTAAGTATTAAACAGAAAAGTAACCAAAGGATAGTGATTACAGATAAGTGACATTCCTTAAAAACTTTAGTTTGTTCGAGAGCTGTAATCAACCACTTCTGGTCATGAAAGTGGCAAACGAGATCTGAGGGGACATTAGGCATAGTGAATTATTGGCAAGAAAGGAGCTCGAAAGTTTGCTGGTGTAACAGCCGAGTTGGGTCTGAGTGTCCGATCAGAACCCATCCATTAAGAAATGAATGAAAATTGACATCAGATCAATCAGTTTACACAAAGATTTGTTTCCCAATAATAGGAAACAATACCATAATATTTTTCATGTTCTCAACAGAGTCGAGCATACATTTCAGCATATGAGCTTAATAGAGGAGATTTATAAATATAAGTGCTGCTGAAGAATACACTTGTTTCCCCAAATCTATCAAAAGCTTTCCCATCCTTGTCAGAACGGGAGGGATTGGTATTAATAAAGAAGTTATGTACTCACCATAACGCTCCATGTGAGCTGTTCATCTCGCCTTCATTCTTTACTGATGGGTTCAGAGCCGATCCTCAGCTTCGACTCGGCCAACTGCAAAAGCTCAAGGTCTACAACCAGCTCGAGGCCAACTCCCTATCCCATGATGTACTCTGATCTTCCCTCAGATCTTGTTTGCTGCATGACAACTTAGTAGTATAAATATGGCACTCAGAGTTGGCTAACAGACAAAGCACTCTATACAGACCTCAAGTAGACTAGATGGGGGTTGGAGGGTGGGACGTAAGAATGAAGGCGAGATGAACAACTCACATGGAACGTTATGGTGAGTACATAACTTCTTTATGTGAAGTTGTTCTATCTCGCCGTTCATTCCTTACTGATGGGTAGTAATCCCAAGCACCATCTTCTCGAGTGGCTCACAGGAGTATATTCCTCAGAACTGTGGAACCAAAGGAGGCCCTGTCTACTTTGTAATGAGTGATAAAGGTATGAGGTGTTGACCAGGTAGCTGCTGTACAAATAGTCTAATGGTAACCTCGCAGAAAAGGCTAATGAGGTTGAAATAGCTCTAGTAGAGTGGGCCTTTACTTTTTGTTGCAAGTGGGCATTTTGTGAATTATAAATGAAGGAAATGCAATCTGATACCCACCTTGACAAGGTTACTTTTGTCACTGAGGCACCCTTCTTTGACTCTGAAAAGGAAATTAATAGTTGATCCATTGACCTGAATTGTTTCATTCTGTCTAGTTGTCTATGAACATCACGTTTGTGCAACGTGTTCCATCCTATTTGTGTATTGGGGAAAGAAAACTGGCAACTCAATAGATTGGTTAAGATTTGCCTCTGAACAAACTTTTGGTAAAAAGGGTGGATTAGTTCTGAGCAAAACTCTCATTATGGAAAATCAGAGGAGGATTGATGGTTATGGCTTGCAGCTCATAAATCCGCCGAGCAGAAGTAATGGCTACCAGAAAAATAGTCTTCCATGAAAGGAATTTCAAAGAACAGGACGAGGCTGGTTCGAAAGGTGGATTCTGGATAGAACAAAATTTAGATTCCATGGCATGACTGGAGCTCTGACTGGTGGCCTCAAATGAATGGCACCTTTAAGAAAGGCTTTAGCAAGTTGATGCGACATGACGTTAGAGCCTTGGAAACCAAAATGAAAATTTGATATTGCTGCTAATTGAACTCTAATGGTAGCTGCAGCCACTCCTTTCTTGAAAAGTTTAGTTAGGAATTCCAATATAGATGGGATCAGAGCTAGGTAAGGATCAACATCATTCTGAGAGGCCCATAAGGAAAATCTCTTCCATTTGCTAAGCTATAACTTTCTGGTAGATGATTTATGAGAGGATGTTATAATATGTTGGGCCCTCAGTTGAGAGGTTGTAAATCCTGGCTATTGTGGGAATTGGAGCAGCCAAGCTGTCAGTTTGAGGGAATGAAGTGAAGGATGAAGAGCCCCTGATGTATGGGTCAACAGATCTGGAACTGGGTCCAGGATCCACGGTTCTTCCAAAAGTTGAGGGTGGAGAAAGGGAAACCAAATTTGCCGAGGCTAGTAAGGGGCTATTAGTATGATGGCCCTTCCCAGTAGTTTTGCTTTCTGTAATACAATGGGAATCAGAAGGAAGGGGGGAAATGCATAAAGGAGACCTAGGGCCCAACTGTGCACCAGTGCATCCCTTGGAGCTTTCCCCAGCTGGGGGATTAGGGCAAAGTAGCTGCTGCATTTTGTGTTTGCTGGGGTTGCAAAAAGATCACAGCAAGGCTGGCCCTACCGGAGGAAAATCCTTTCCGCTACTTCTTGCTTTAGGGACCACTCATGAGGCAGTATGATTGCCCTGCTTAGCTTGTCTGCTATCACACTGGAGTTCCCTGAAATGTGCGTTGCTAACAGAAAGCGCTGGGAGGAGATTGCCCACTACCATACTCTGATGGTCTCTCGACACAGGGGGTAAAATTTGGTTCCTCCTTGTTTGTTGATGTGCCAGACCACTGAGATGTTGTCCGTCTGAACTGCAATTGTTCCCAGAGGTAGAGAGTCTTGAAAGGACTGAAATGCTAGAAGTACTGCTCTCATCTCCAGGACACTTATATGCAGATAAGTCTCGTGTTTCTTCCACGTGCCTTGGGCTGTTCTTCCCTGAAAATGCCCCCCCACCCAATCAAAGAAGCATCTGTGGTCACCGTGGCTATGAGATTGGGTAGAACGAATGGACATCCCTGAGATGCATGTTGAGATGTCAGCCACCTCTGAAAGTCCTTCTTGCATGCATTTATGACAATTTGCAATGACATTGGAAGTTCCTGAAAGGACCACTCAGAGAATGGGAGCCATTGTAGAATTCACATATGCATTCGTGCGAGGGGAATGGCAATGATTGCTGCTGCCATCGATCCTAACAATTGGAGTACCATTGAGACTGGGGCTTTTTTTCTCGGAAGCAAGTCTGATACTTGTTCTCATAAAAGAGAAATTCTTTCTGGAGGCAGACAATGTCATAGAAACTGTTTAGTTTTGCTCCTATGAAGACGGTCTGTTGCGATGGCGATAAGGCAGATTTTTCTGAGTTGATAGTAATTCCCAATTGATTGCACAAGTGTAAGGTTGTGTTCCTCGCATGAATGAGTTGATGCTTGGTGGTGGCAGTGAGGAGCCAGTAGTCCAGATATGGAAACACCTAGAATCCCAACCATCTCAGGTGAGCGGTGACTACTGCCATGCATTTGGTGAACACTCTGGGGGCTGTAGTGAGACCAAAGGGCAGAGCGCAAAACTGATGGCTGGCTCCCAGACGAAGCGTAGATTATCCCTGGATAGTGTGTCCATCGTTATGTGGTAGTACGCATCCTGAAGATCTATAGAAGATATCCAATTGTCTTTCCCCAAAAAGGGAAGTATTGACTGAAGCGTGACCATCTGGAACTTCGTCTTTTTCACTGACTTGTTTAATCTGCTTGGGTCCAGAATAGGTCTCCAATCCAGTTTTCTTTAGAACTAAAAAGAACCTTGAGTAAGCTCCGGATCCTCTTTGGTCTACTGGGACTGGCTGGATGACTTTTGTCCAACAACCTTTGGACCTCTTAAGGCTGCTAGGTCCCTGTGACTAGGTGGAACATCTGGGATTTTCTTTATTAAAGGGGGTAGGGTGGCAAAAGGAATAGAGTATCCTCTTGATATTATGCTTTGTACCCAGCTGTCTTTTCTTATTTTTAGCCAGGCGTCTAGGTACAAAGATAGGCATCCCCCGACTGCCTCCAGAGATGGACAGTTGGGCCTCCTCTCAGGAGCACTGATAGGGCGTGCCAAAGAACTGCTCTCTGTCGTCCTGATTCTGCAGACCCCCTCTGCTGCATAGACGGTGTCTTCCATTATTACCCCTTCCTCTGCCTCTAGAGGGGGTGTTACCATGAGTGTTTTGGAAAGATCCTTGAGACTTCCAGAACCATACCTTTCCACCTCTCCTCTCTTTGGGGTAAGGACTGTTCGGGGTAGAAAAACGTACACTGACAGCAGACAAGGTGTTTCAGTCTTTCTCACTCCTGGTAAGAGTTTCCTTAACCTTAGGTCCGAAAAGGGACAAACCATCAAAGGGGGTGTTAATGAAGGAAGACGTAAAAGGTTCCACAAAGGAACATAAGCGCATCCAGGAATGTCTCCTCAGAGCGATTCCTGTACCCGCTGCCCTGCTTGTACCATCAGCTGCAAAAAAGACAACAGACGCATGGAAGAGATCACTATCAAATTAAGAAAGGAGAGCTGGGAAGCTACTTTGTCTGAAACTCCTATAGCTGCAGAACCCTGTAGGGTATCTCCTAGCGCATTCAGGAGATCCCTTTGCAATCTGGTAAAATGTGAGGTAGTTCAGCGATCGAAGGACAAAGGCCGCTGAATTGAACATACGCTTCCTGTATCTGTCCATAATCTTAGATTCCCTATTAGGAGGATAAACAAAAGAGGTCTCTGATAATTCCTTCTTGGTGTCTGCCGCCACCACCATAGCATCAACTGGTACTCCTTTGGTAAGGTAAAGTTGGTCTTCTGGGCTGGTAAATATGTTAGGCCTCGTAGGGACAGGCTCCGTGGTGTCTGGAGACTCCCACACCCTTCGAGTGAGTAATTCCAGCAACTCATCGAAGGGTGGAGACACCCAAGAGGTGGAGGGTTGAGAGCCTTCATGAGGACTGACATCATCAGAAGGGTTAAGGGATTTTCAGCCACCCCTCTGTTTAAGAATCTGTAAAATACCTGCAAAGGAGATATCTTCTGAGGGGGACCGTGGGGACCCTTCTGACGTATCTAAGTCAGCATCCGAAGTGACTGACTCCTGTGGGGAGTTCAAATGCTTCCTCTTTCAGAGTCTCTTCTTAGGCACTTCTTCAGTGGGGGCCTTCGGGAAAGGTCTAGGAAGAACATGGCTCACCGAATGGAGCTTCCTGAGGCTCATGATCTCTACGCTTCAAAGGAGTGTGTGATGAAGAGGCAGACACTGGTGCTTTCAGGGAAGAAGCTGCTCAAACTGATGGAGTGGTTGTCGGGGCAGACAAAGCACTCCTCATAGCTTGAAGGCCTCTTGGTCCCAACGAGAAGAATCCCTCGGATCCGAAGATCCAATGGAAATAGCCTGCACTGGTACAGAGGGCTCCAAGCCAGAGGTCGGGGCCAAGCTCACCCGAGCCGTGGCCCCAAGAGGTAAAATTCATGACTGACAAGTTGGCCTGGCTATCCTCCCCAGATCCGACTGGTGAGTGTCGGCCCCGAGATTCCTCGGTCTGTGCCCAGGGTATCCAGGCAGTTGGGGCCGACAAACCTATAGAGGTTGTCGGACCTGAAGGGTCCACGATCAGTTCCATGCTCTCTGGCTCCAAAACATCCATGCAAGTCAGAGGAGGAAAAGATGTAGGAGGAACTAAGATCGGCTCCGCAGCCCCCAGGGTCGGTGCTGACAACATTTTTGCTAGTGCCGGTATCTGTAGGAGCTTCTTCACCACACGGTACACATCCAGATCAGTCTACTTGAGGCCCGTGAGGAATGTGAAAAGGCCACAAATTGTAGTATAGGAGACTAAGGTTGGAGATACTGGCTCCAAACCATAACGACAGTCAGTTCCGAAGGCTGTGGAACCGATGTTGATGTTTTACTGGTAGTTGACTTTGATATAGATGGAGATTTTGATGGCTCCGTCTTCTTTGAATGTTTGTCTGGCTTGCCCAAGGATTCCTGAAAAGATGATTTAAGCTGACCTTTATCCATCAACTTTCTCTTCCTCTCATGCAACACTCGAGCTGAAGGAGTGGCAAATAGAGCAGCTTTCTTGCAGGTGAACCTCACCCAATCAGTAAACACATTCAATATGTCCACCCGTTATGGACATCTTTTGCCCACATCTAGGGCACTACTTAAATCCAGACTTGGCTTTCTCTTTCTCCTGGTGTGACATCTTCCACAAGCAATTCACACAACTATCCAAGCCTTGTAATAAAAGGGCTTAAACTAATAAAAAAACACAAATTATACGCCCTGTGTAAAAAGAAGGGCTGCAATTGCACTCTAACACATCATGCTAACACTAGTAAGAAATAGAAACCTAATGGCCTAAAAATACAGCCACTACTTTATTAAATAGAAAGAAAATGTAAGTATATACTCTGTAAAAAAGAAAGGGCTAACACACACACTAACAGGGAAAACTTCTATGCTCTATAAAAAACTAGGGGTTAAAAGTATTAAACACACCAAGTATGCTAGAATATCTATCTATATGCTCTATGAAAGAGCTAATACACACACACACTTTAAACTAATAGAAAGAAGAATTAAAGGGCCTAAAAGAAAAATGCGGCCACTAATTCTTCTTAAACACACTAACTATGCTAATTCAAGAGAGATAGGGAAAATAGAAGGCCTAACCACAAAAAACAGCCTTAAAGACTAAATATCTAATCCAAATGCAACTACAAGCACAAGCTTACACACTAACTATTAATGCTAATTTACAAAATTTTTGCCAAAAACTAAAGCCGTAATATTGAAGAAGAAAAATTATTCACTGGCCAGAGGTGGTGAACATCCAATCAAGTTGCAGCAGCAAACGAGATCTGAGGGAAGATCAGGGTTGCATCATGGGGATAGGGAGTTGGCGTCGAGCTGGTTGAAGACCTTGAGCTTTTATAGTTGGCAGAGTCGGAGCTGAGGATCGGCTCCGAACCCATCAGTAAAGAATGAATGGCGAGATAGAATAACTTCACAACAGAAGTTTACCAGCAGCTAGGTTCACCAGATAAACAGCAGCTTGGTCTGATCTGAGATTAGTATATAAAAACTTGTAAGACTGAGGATATTTACACCATCTGCTTACTTGCGGGTCAGCAGGCTGGCTGTCAGAAAAATTATAAGTAGTGACAAATGCATTCATCAATGCTGAAAGAACAGGGGGAGTAGCAGCAGGTTTGAGAAAATCCAGATGAAATAAATCATACTTTTTTTTTTTTTTTTTTTTTTTTTTAGAAAGATGCCATTATGCTCCCACTGAAATAACATATTCATTCTGGAAATAGTTTCAGAAAAAGAGAATCCTTCAAAAGGACAAGCAGAAGCTAGTTTCCTCAGAGTCTGAATTAGAAACTTGAGCAGAAAACACAGAAGTTGCCCCTTCACAATCATTTTCTGGTTCAGAATCTTAAACCTCTTCAGAAAATGAAGAATTTATTTTCTCTCGCCAGAAACAACTACACTGAAGGATCGAGAGACTGAATTAACCCCGAGATAAGGTCAATAAATTACATTTGTCTAAAGTAATTGAGATAGGAGAAGATGTCTGCAAGTTGTTTGCTTCTCTGACAAATTCTAAAGTAGACCCACTTTTGCTAGGCAAAAGCCTCCCCAGGAACAGGTAATCTACTGTGGACAGGCAGAGAAGAATTATCTGTGCCTTCTCCCAGGACTGATGACATTGGTTCTCTCTTGCTCATCAAGAGCACTCCCAATGGCTGCAGAGGATGTGTCTAACCCCTGGTCCATACTGGCTGTAAGGACTACACCAGAAGCAGTCAAGGAAAAAGATGACTGGTGTGAGGAACCAGAAATGGCCAAAGCTGAGTCACCCATCTGTGATGGAACCACTTTAGCACCATGCTGTGGTGGCAAGAACTGTTTAATTTTGTTCTTTTTATGGCTTGCATAAGGAAGAACTGAGGAATTGGTAAGTTGTAGTAAAGCTGAAAAAAAATGTGATTCACAGAGAGTAGCTGGTAAAATATTTTAGGAAGTAAACAAAAAGCAAAAGAAAAACTTACCAAGGAAAAAGTAGTTTTTAAAACAATACTTTTTCTCTGCAAAAGTAAAAAGTAATGGTCCTGGTTAAAAATAATGGAAAGTGACAGTCAATAATACTTTTTCTAGCTTAAAATTTATAATTCACAGAAAATTTTCAGTTTCTATCATAAATGTAAAATATGGAAGGTTTTATTCCCCAAAGGGAACTTACCTGCCCAGCAATGGAAAGCGTTAGTTGTCGATCCATGGAAGCCTGCAGGAGGAGCTCTTTTCAGTGGAAGTAAAGCTGTGAAGGGATTGGTGCCCAAACCACTATTTCTTTTCTTCAAGCTCAACTTGAGCTGAATAACAGTTTGGGCTTGTACCAAGTGTCCTCAAAGCTTTGGAAGCTGGGCTAGCTGTTTTAGCCTGTGCAGGATATAACCCATATAGTTAAGGCTACTTGGAGCCGTGATCAATATAATGAACATCTGAAACATCCAAGCAATATCTTTCCAGCTTCCCTACAAGTGACTGATGGGTTGCTAAGTGGGTAGTAACAGTGTGATCACATTTGTTTGAATTTACACCTGGTAGGCTGCCTCACTGTAAATGTCGGCACTGTGACGGATCCCCACTCAAGCTGACCTCTCCTACTTCAATTGTGGGGTCATCAGGAAATAGGACCCTGCCAGGAAGAGGCTAACTTGACCACAGCTATTTGACCACAATTACATACTATTTCCTGCTACTATATAGGGCATCATCAAAGAAACAGTACCTTGTTTTGCAAGGGAGTCGTCATGTTATTGAAATTTCCTTAATCCTGCACTATAAATAGCAGATGCTGAGCATATCCACCTTGTATCAAACAAAAGTAAAAAAGGAGGATGAGAACAGCAGCACTATGGGGTAACTTTGCTTCTGAAAAACACAGACATTCATATGCAAGGGTCTCCTGCATCACCACCATCTGCTTCCTCTTTATATAGTATAGTGCAAACTTTTGAATCAGAGAAGTTGTGTACACTTACCATAAATGTAGATGTTCGAGTGTATTCACTGTTGCAGTCATTACATTTGGGTCATCTGCTGGCAGGTTACCCTCAGTCGGCCTGAATAACAAAGTCTTGGGTTCTGTGTCGGTTGCTGTTTCCTCTTCCATGACTTCAGGTCGTCAGGGGTATAAAACATGCAGCCGACACCATTTTATTCAGTTTTTCTTGCCCCAGATGTCAGGTGCCCCCCAAATGAGGAGCAAATATATATATATATATATATATATATATATATATATATATATATATATATATATATATATATATAAATAAACAGTAAATATATAAATGCACTTTTAGAAACAAACTTTACCTTCAACTAAAAGCAAATACACCACAAAGGCTTTTGAGTATAGTGAAGGAAAGAAAAGGTATAGAAAGGGGGATGGCGGGTGGATAACTTGGACTGCAACTGTGAATACACTCGAACATCTACATTTATGGTAAGTGTACACACTGTACTATGTTCTTCGTGTTTCACTGTTGCAGTCATTACATTTGGGTAGAATCCCAAAGCTACGGATGGGAGGATGGAACTAAACAGCATTAGGAGTGGCTATAAGCCCGGGATTTGGGGAAGAGAGGTAAATGATGATGCTTTGTGAAGGTATGAACAGAGCTCCAAGTAGCAACTTCTAGAATGTCTTTGGTTGGGACCCCTCTGAGAAAAGCTGCTGAAGTAGAGGCAGCCCTGGTGGAATGTGATCTGATCCCCTTGGGCACAGGTTTACCATGGTGCAAATAGCAGAAACAAATGCAGTGGCTTATCCACTTATAGTCTGCTTTGATATAGCCTTCCCCTCTGACCCTGCAGCAAATGCCAGTAGTTGCTCAGACTTTCTTAGAGATTTGGTCCTGTTTAAGTAGAATTTTAGTTGTCTGTGCAGATCCAATGAATGCAGAATCTGCTCCCCCTTGTTCTGCGGATTTGGGTAAAATGTTGGCAGGTGAATGGTCTGGTTAAGAGCCACACTGGATACCACCTTAGGCATAAAAGAAGGATTGGTCCTGAGGGACACCCTGTCCGGGTAAAATATAATAAAAGGCTCCACTGCCATGAGAGCCTGTAGTTCTGAAACCCTTCTTGCTGAAGTGACTGCCAAGAGAAAAGCTGTTTTCCAAGACAGACATTTTATATCCACAGTAGCTGCTGGTTCAAAAGGAGGCAGGGTGAGTTTTTCTAGCACAAAATTGAGGTCCCATGTAGGAGTTGGTGATCTTCTGGGTGGCCTTAAATTTTTGGCCCCTCTAAGATATTGTTTAAGAAGAGGATGAGTAAAGAGGGGAGGCTTTGTGTTGTAATGAGCAGAGATGGCAGAGGCATGGATTTTATTGATGTAAGACCCTTGTCAAGCATCTCAGTCAAATATTGTAAAGTCTGAGGAATATTGGGCTTTGCTGCATCTATTCCTTGTGCTTGGTTCCAAGCACAGAATCTCTTCCATCAGCATAAGATTTTCTAGTACTAGGCCTTCTGGCTTCCAAAATAACATCCATCACAGATTTACTGAGTGGTGGTGTTTGAATAATTATTTGATTAACCATGCTGCAAAATTCAGAGTTTGGAGCGGAGTGTGCAGAATTTGATAGTTCTGCTGAGACAGTAGATGAGGTATTTGAGGCAAGTACTATGGAGGAAGGTGAGACATATTCCTTAGAAGTGGGTACCAGTGCTGGCGAGGCCAGTCTGGAGCAATTAGGATCATTTTTGGTTTTTCCTGTCTGACTTTTAGTAAGACCTTGGAGAGTAGAGGTAGAAGGGGAAAGGCGTAGACTGACAGGTTTTTCCAGCTGAAGGATAGGGCATCCACTTTCCATGCTTTTTTGTGTCGAGTTCTTGTGCAGAATTTGACCAGCTGATAATTTTGGGGAGAGGCAAATAGATCCATGTCTGGGCTCCCCCATTTCTGTGTTAACATGCTGAAGATTTGTGCATCCAGTTTCCATTCATGCGGGTCCATAAGATTTCTGCTTAGGTCGTCTGCCAGAGTATTTTGCTTTCCTGGCAGGAAATGAGCTTGAAGCTGTATTTGGTAAGTCAAGGCTGTGTTCCACAAGGCCATGGCTAGTCTGCAAAGGGGGTAGGAATGTGTACCCCCTTGCTTGTTTATGTGCCACATAACTGTGGTGTTGTCCGTCTTTATCAGCAGTTGTCCTGGATGAAGTAGATCCTTGAAGGCTGTCGGAGCATTCTGAACAGCTAGCATTTCTTTCTGGTTGATATGCAGATGCATTTGGTTTGGGCTCCATTTGCCCTGAATGTATCTCCCTGCCAGGTGGGCCCCCCCTAAGCATAGTCTGATGCGTCTGTAGTTAGGGTTTGGGTGGCAGGGGGTAGAGTGAATGACAGTCCCTTGTTTTGGTGACATGTCTCTGCCCACCAAAGAAACTCCTGTTGTCGGCAGGGAATGAGAAGCATCATTGTTTCTAGACTGTGACAATGTTGACTCCATAAACTTTTTAGGTACCACTGAAGTTTCCTCATATGCAGTCTCACATATGGAATTAGTAGAATGCAGGATACCATGAACCCCAAAGCCTGCAGAATTTGTCTTGCAGATAACTGGGTTTTTGTTGCCATTTGTTTGAAGTATGTTGTTAGTTGCCTTTGTTTGTCTGGCGTGAGGTAAGCCATCTGGGCAGTTGTATTCAAGCTTGCACTCAGAAATGTAATTA
This sequence comes from Protopterus annectens, assembly GCF_019279795.1. NCBI lineage: Eukaryota > Metazoa > Chordata > Ceratodontiformes > Protopteridae > Protopterus > Protopterus annectens. The sequence continues at coordinate 1,379,892,558 of NC_056745.1, read as the reverse complement.
TTTGAGAGGGTACCAGTTGTGATTTCTTTTCGTTTATGGTGTACCCTAGGCATGCTAGAAGCCTTTTTACAAACGCCAGATGTTTAAGAAGAGTGTCCTTGTCCTCTGCTTGAATGAGACAATCATCCAGATAAGGATATATTTGAATGCTTCTTTGTCTGCAGAATGCAATTACTGGTGCCAGGCACTTTGTAAAGACCCTGGGCGCAGTAGATAAGCCAAAGGGCAGTGCAGAGAATTTGTAATGCAAAAAACCTGCTTTGAAGCGTTGGTATCTTCTGCATGATTCCCTTATTGGAATATGCAGGTATGCCTCTTTTAAGTCTAGAGTTACTAACCAAGCATTCCTGCCGAGCATAGGCAGTAGCTGTTGTGAAGTCAGCATTTTGAATTGTCCATGAACGTGTTCAAAATCGATAAGTCCAGTATTGGACGCTATGAATTGTGTTTTCTAGGTACCAGGAACAGTCCTGAATAAAAAACCTTGTCCTTTTTCCTTTTCTGGTACCGGTTGAATAGCCCCCATATCCATGAGGGATATGACTTGTTTCTCGGCCTCTGCCCACTGGTTTTGTGGCAGATCTGGCCATCCGTTTGGAATTGGCAAAGTATGGAAATTAAATCTGCACCCCTGGGATACTATGTTTAATACCCACTTGTCCTGGGTAATTAACTGCCAATTTTGAGCATGAAGTGCTAGTTTTCCCCCAAATGGGGCTGCCAAAAGATAAGTGCTTGGTGATGGTAGAGGAAAGTCAATGAGACTGCTTACTGTAGGGTTGTGCTTTGCTTTCTCCAGATTTGGAGGAGGAGGCACCCCATTGCTTCGACCAGTAAGAACCCTGTGATTGGTATCTGGAGCCTTTTGAGCACCTGGATTTGCCCTGAGTGGCTCTGTTGGACACAGGAAAGGACCAATTTTTAGTAGGCTAGTGCCTACTGAATCTGGGTGGCTGCACTTGCAAGAAATCTTTTACAGTTTGCATAGATTTAGCTTTGTCTTCCATTTTCTTTAAAACCTCTTCTGCCTTATTACCAGAGTATCATAATGCAAAGGGGCATCCAACAATTTAGCTTTAACGTGATCAGGCAGATTTTGCTCCTTGAGCCAGGCAAGCCTTCTAATCACAGATCCAGTAACGGCGGCCCTACAAGAGGCCTCCAAGGAATCAAAACCACATTGCAAAGTATGCTTTCCAACCTGTTCTGCTGAATGCAATATTTCCTGTAACTCTATTTTCTACTCAGAAATCAACATAATTTTCTGTTTCAGTAAGCTCATAACATGCTGTTGGTATTTAAGCATATGAAACTGGCAGTTTAAAGCCTTGATTGCCAAGGTTGCAGACATATAAACCTTCTTACCCCATCTATCCAGTGTCCTGGAATCTCTATCAGAAGGGGTAGGATTTTTGGCTGTAGAGGCCTTTACAACCTTGGGACCCTGAGAAATAGTCTCAGGATCAGCAGCAGGATATTTGAATAGAAATTTGTGGGAGTCAGGAACCCTGTAGTATCTGTCTGGCTTACCAGGAGCCAGAGGCAGGGAATCAGGAGCCATGCTTGATTCTGAGAACACATCAATATCTAATACAGGAGGTATAGCCAAAGGCCTATGCTGAGGAAGAAGAAGGAAATCCCTAAGCCTCTTTTTTGATTCAGAGAAGTCCTGACTCTCCCAGTGAAAATGTTCCCTTAAAGTACGCAAAGTCTCTCCAAAAGAGTAATCCTCAGGAGGAGATGTAGATGGGGTGAATTCCTCTGCATCAGAATCTTCATAGGGTGGAAAGGAAAATTCCTAATCAGAAGAAATGGAAACCTGATCTGAAGATTCATAATCAGTACCTTGCCTAGTCCTCTTAGCAGGGGGGGTTGGGAACCCCTGATCAAGGTAATTAAATCCTCAGCCATTTTGATCATCAGTTTTTTAGGCATAGGGACTTGAGGACGTGGCTCATGTGTCGGTTTTTTAGACATAGAAGTTGTTTTTGACCTTGGTTTTGTTACTGCGTTGGTTTAATATAAAAATGTTGAGGCCTGAAAACACATCAGAAGCCGGTGCCTGCTCAGCGGCTCCGGACCCATCCAAGGGAGAGACATCCGCGGGTTCAATACTCTGAGAATCTCGCGGCATACCGGACTCCGAATGGGTCTCGGTAGAGGCCTGCAACTCAAAAGTAGCGGGTATCAGGGGCTGCGAAAGTGCCTCACTGAGTACCGGTGACTGGCTTAGGAGAAGCTTCATCGTCGGTTTTGGACTTCAGCGGTCTGTCTCTACCTTTTTTTTTTTTGCATTTTTTATGAACTCCGGTAGTCGGATTGCAAACCGACGATATTTCAGGATAATTAAATCTTGCACCAAAATATTTAGAAGCAAAAATATACAGACGCTTAGCTTTATAGTGCGTTGGCTAAATCTAGCACAAAACCGACAGCAAGGCACGTTGTGATCTGGGCCTAGGCAAGGAATACAGTACAAATGAAAATCCTTATGAGGTATTTGCTTCCCACAAGTAATGCAATTAACTTTTACTGACATCGGTAAGGAGCAAGAAAAAGTTTCCCCAACGGAGTACTTCACTTTAGTTTGAAGACTTCGGTTCTGAAACTCGAACACGAAAATTTCAGGACTTGGCCGACCGGCACCTGCGAACTGCTTCTGCTTCGGGCACCATGCGGCAAGGACGACTGAATAAAATGGCCTTGGCTGCGTGTTTTATACCCCTGACAACCTGACGTCATGGAAGAGGAGACAGCAACCGACGCAGGACCCAAGACTTTGTTATTCAGGGCAACTTGCCAGCAGATTACCCAAATGTAATGACTAACAGTGAAACACGAAGAACATCTGAAGAATGTACTAAGGAAGAAAGCAAGTAGAACACTAAAGCCAAAGCCTCACAGGAGCCTGCATAACAGCAGCAAATGCACTTACCTGAAGTGTATGAAGTTTGTGTTCTGACAGTATAACCAAAACTGCCAATGGAAATTTACTGCACATTTCCATCAGACATTGATTAAAGTGCCTCATTTAATTTTCACCATTGTATGAGCATCATAATATAATTTTTTATGAAGAAAACAATAAAGACACTTTTTGTTATCTTAATGTCAATATTTTAAGTATTAGAATGTAAATTTTTACAATCACCATGACCTGTATATATTTAAATAAAAAAAGGAAGACCCAAAAATAGAAATTAAAAGCCTTAGGCAGTCTTCTTCAACAAGTCTCAAGAACAGTTTATTTCAATTTGACAGCCAGAACAGAACACTAATCAGAATGGACTATTTTCAGGCTCAGCACAGGAAAAAAATTCACTCAAATTAAGAAAAGAATATAATGAAATAAAAACGTGACATATAAATGCAATGAATTAAATATGTACAGTATATATATAAATACAGAAAGATGTTCATTGTAGCTTAGAAGCCCATACTGATAATGGTAAACTAGATGAATATGCAACACACACACATATATACATTCATACACGCAAACACATGGCTGTCCTCTATATGATCACAGGTTTTTAATGTAGTGTTTAAAAACTGACATTAAGAAGTTTAAACACATAGAAGGACAAACACCCTAAATATCGAAAGTACAAAAGACTGAGAAAGGAAAAGTTTCTATATAGGAGTAGAGAAAGTGACTAAAAGCAGTCAATGGATAATGCAATGCTGTTAGGAAGCATGTCCACTTGGCTTGTTGAAACAGATTTTGTCTGAATTCAATAAAGTTGAATTCACACAGAGTTGTACACAGGGATTTTCAGGTTTGGTAGAAAGAATGGAGGAAGAGTGGTTGGTAGTGTGCAGTTTATTTACTTGTGGGGTTTGATAGCCCAGGGCTGGTCTTTAGGGAATCCTCTGATTGTAGGGAGGATTGCTCTTTGTAAGTCTAGTCGCAAAGGCAGAAAAAGTGTTTTGGTTGAGTGGCTTACATATTACAGATGCAAGAAGCAGGGAGCATATTTAGATGATGAGAAGGCAGTGAGCCTTTTAAGTATGGAGCAGTGTTTTTTATTTTGGTGTGAGAGACAAATCTACAAATGTTTTTAGTCATTGTTTGGAAAGCTTTTAGATTTTTTGGGGGGGAAGGGTGGGGAGTTCATATTTGTCTGTGTGTGTTTTGTCTCCTGCCATACTATTGTAGATCCACAAAACCAGTATACCACATACATCATGAAATAATAAATCTGATTAAACTCTTTAACTTAGCAAAATAGTTTTAAACACATTTCTAAACTGAGGAGTGCAACACAGCAAAACAAAACAAAACGGTTCTTGGAATACACAAAGATCAAACAGAAGGAATAATGAAATAAAACAAATACAGCTTTGCCACTGAATTGTGGCATTTCCCCAACCACTAATTCTGCATTACAAAAAGGTACATGTTAAATGTGGGACATTTTAGGGTACAAGGCAGAGTGAGCACACCAGAAGGTGGAACCATGGTTCACAGATTACACAATAAAGATGAATTCTGTTTTTTACTGTTGGCTGTGTAGGTTTGCTATGTACATTGTTGAAGCACATTTCTGCTATTTAACTTAAGTAGAAGAGAATCTAATAAAGAAGCAGAGCACTCACTATATGCCAAATCTGGCATGTGCATAGGACTTCAAATCAAGAAAACAATGCTCAACAAATGTATGTGCATTTATCTATGCCACTGTCTTAAAAAACTTTTAATAAAGACTGCTTTAAAGGCAGAAATCAAGGTTAGTGCAATTCATGGTAGAACTACACTAATATTCACTGGAACTACTGAGTGCCTTCCAAAAGCAAAATTGCATCCTGAATGAAGTGATGTCCAGGCAATGGGAAAATAAATGCAACAAATAATGAAATCAGAGCAAACTAAAGAGAGTGTGGCTTTTTTACATAAAAATAGTAAACCTTCCATTTTACAATGTACATTCTCCTGATGATTGGCTTCATAGCTTGGGAACACAGCCCCTGGACCTCCTGAGAGATGCATTTCCAGTCTCAGATTTATGGAGTCAGACGTTTCTACTAGAAGATAAATGGAATGGAAGGGAAGGGTTGCCTACTGTCCCTTGCTAAAGAACTCAGCAAAAAGTACAGTGACGACTACTTTACTCAATTTGGTGCCCTCAGACTGTCAGTCCTATACTTCTTTGCTTGACCTTGACTGTCGAAAATTTTCAAGAATTAAAGGAAAAGACGTACTGGAAAATGAAATGCTACCCACCCATACCAGAAGAAAATCATTCACTTGTTTTCCGGAATGCAAAACTTGAAAATGTGCACACACATGAGAACATTATACTCCATATCTTAACCCCCCCCCCCCCCCCAAAAAAAACAAACAAACAAACAAAAAAAAAAATGGTGATAATCCAACAAACAGAAAAAAAAAGGAAAACAACAATATTGTAATACTGGGAAGATTTTCATAGTACTACTGCCAAACATCAACACAGCTTAGAAAGAGAAAAATAGTCTGAAGTAATGTACACATTTCTTCTACTCAGGAGATACAGCAAAACAAATCTACAAATTTCAGAAGAATTACAAATGATGTAAAGCAGAGTTATATAAGTTGCACTTAGCCATAACAGCAAATGTTTGAATTCCTCACTGCTGCAGAAGCCTTTAGGCTCTATCAGTTGTTTCCTTGCCTAGGAAACAACAGTAAGTCCAGCTTCACAAAGCTTTGGTTTACCATCACACCTTCATTCTGACTACTGATTGGTTAACCCTAATGGGTATATAGTAAGCAAATTCCATTTTGTACTTGAGCTCTTTAGTGCTAACCCCCCCCCCCACCCCACCCTTGGACACCTAGCACATAATGGACACATCTCTCAAAAATGCTGCCCCTACCAAACACAATAAATATAAGTAACATTTTCAGCTGTTCCCCATAAAACTATTAACAATACCGTTTTTAGATTAGCAATACTGCATCTGTTAGACATTTGTTTAAACAGTTGTTAACATATGATCTGAAAAAAAAAACATATTGCTATTATGCCCAAAAACAATGTAATCAGTACAGTACAAATTGTGTGCCTGTCTACAACATTAACCCAAAGAAGGAAACTAGTAGCCCACGTGGAGAATTCTTCAGGACTTTCTTGCTTATACAAAGACAGAACAGTTTAACAATGCTAAAGGAGAAAAAAAAATAACATAAAAAGTAGAAACACACATAACCCTATATTATACTCCCACTACTGCAAAAGCAAGGAGTTTGAACATCGGCTCTTACAGGTAAATACAATTTACACAACTGTACTACATTCATCATTCTCATTGCTGCAGTAGCCTTTAGACTATACATTGGTTAATTAACAAAGCCTATCCTACCTAGGAGGAGGAAGGATACTGATCCAGGAGTGCCTGGAGAATGGCCCTGGCAAAGCTATCCCTGGACCTTGAAAAGGAATCCAATTTATACTGCTTTGTAAAAGTGTGTATGAAGGACCATGTAAGCTGCCTCTTGAATGCTTCTAGAGTTCACCCCTTTCCAACATACCATTGAAAACTACACAATTCTTGTAGAATGAACCCTTTATACTGCCTGGAATTGATTTGCCATGGTGGGAATAAAAAACAAAAGACACAATCACCTGGAAATGGTCTGTTTAGACACAAGGTGTTCTTTTGCACCTGTTGAGGGATAAACAGCTGATCAGCTTTCCTAAAGGACTTACTTCTGCCAAGACAGTATCAGAGATGCCTACAGATATCCAGAGTATGCAGAATCCTTTCTCCTGGTTTTTAGGTTCAGGGTGGAAAACTGGGAGACTGATGGCTTGGATTCAAAATACACGCAAACCACTTACTGCGGGGAAAAAGAGGATTGTTCTTAGAGACACCCTATCTCTGTGGAAAATCAGATAGGGCTCACCCAACAAGAGAGCTTACAACACAGATATTCTTCTTGCAGATTTTAGAGCAACGATGAGTAAAGTTTTCCAAGTCAAGAATCTTAAATCAAGCTTGATGGGCAAATTCAAAAAGGTGACAGTAAACCTCTCTACCACAAAGCTGAGATCTCAAGGAGGAGCAACATGTTTACAATGTCATCTCAGGTTTAAAACTCCTTTCAGAAACTATTTTGCCATAAACCGAGAATAAAGAGCAGGATCCATGGGCAGACATGATGAACCTTTACAGATTAGTAAGACAGGCCAGAGGAAAGTAACTTATACAAATATTTGAGCAACAATTGTAAAGAATTCCTGATAGACCCCTAGTTACTGGTTAGCCACCAACTAAAAAAATCACTTCCACTTACCAATATATGATTTTCTAGTGGCAGGTTTTCTTGCCTCCTTTGGTACCTGCTTCATGTCCTCCTGAAATAAGTGCCTAAAAAGTATTATAAATGAGTCATCCAAGCAGTCAGTTGAAGTTGATTGAGACTGGGGTATATCAAACTCACCCTGTCTTGTGAGAGTAGGTCCAGTCTGTGAGGAAGCTTGTGGTAACTGCCTTTGGCCAATTCCATAAGAAGATGAGTATAGTTGTGTAAAATCTTACCATAACAATAGATGCCCGTCTCTTCACTGCTGCAGTATTCATAACACAAGGGATTCCCTGCCAAGGGCGACTCGACATCTGGCCCATATAACAAAGCCTTTTACTACTTAGGAGTATGTGAGACATTGCACACATGCTCTCCACAAACGTCGGCCATACAAGCAAAATCTGCACGTACGATCCTCAGAACTGATTTTTGTATTTGGTGAAGGTATGTACAGAAGTCCATGCTTCAAGAATGGAGTTAGTGTTCAAACCCTTGAAAAAAGTACCAGAAGAAGCCACAGGCCTAGTAGAATGAGCCTTAACAGAAAAAGGGGATGCTCTTACCATGAGAAACTTAACAAAAGGAAATGGCCTTAGAAATCCAGGAGGAAACAGTCTGCTTGGAAACAGGCAATTCCAAAGACCTGGGAAGAAAAGAAGCAAAAAGGTGACCAAATTTCCTGATAGCCTTGGTTTTATCCAAATAAAATCTGAGTTGTCTATGCACATCCTAGGTATGCAATACCTTCTCGCTAGGTGATTGTGGAGAAGGGAAAAAAGTGGGCAAATGAATGGACTGATTAAGTGGCAACTCATTTACAACACTTGGCATAAAGGAAGGGTTAGTACACAAGGACACCCTGCCCTTATGGAAAACCAGAAAAGGAGGAGAAGCCACAAGAGCTTGCAGCTCAGACACACATCTAGCTGAAGTCAAAGCTAACAAATCAGTCTTCCAAAAGCAATGCTGCAAAGAGGCTGTAACCGCAGGGTCAAAAGTAGCCAAAGTCAATTTTTCCAAAACAAAACTAAGATCTAAAGGAGGAGGAACAGGCTTCCCTGGAGGTCTAATATGTAGGATGCCTTTGAGGAACTGTTTAGCCTTAAACCTAGAAGCTAAAGGAGGAGATAAAGGCAGACAAACAGAAACAGCTGAAAAGTGGGCCTTGACAGAGAAATAGGTCAACCAAGCATTCAGCAACTTACATAAATAAGAGAGAAACAATGGAACATTCAAAGCCAATGGATTCAATTTATGTGAAAGACACCAGACAGAAAACCTCTTCCATTCAGTTAAGTAGGATTTCCTAGTATTGGATTTTCTGGCCTCCTGCAGAAATCTAAGCATGTCCTCAGGAAAAAAAGGTGTCTGAAAGGAAGCAAAACCCATCAGCAACAGAGTTAGTTGCAAAGTCGACAGGTGGGGACAGATAAGAGATCCTTTGTTTTGTGTGAGAAGGTCCATCCTGTGAGGTAACTTGTGATGATTGGGAGGGTGGCTTAATGGCGAAGGTTCTTGCCTTACAAACACAAGGTGCAGGGTTTGAGTCTCACAAGGGATAATTGGCTAAGTTTAAAATGGCTTGCAAGGGCAGTTAGCTTAGCACTAAACTTTGAACCTATGAACTATGATTGCCCTTGTCTAAATGCAGAAGAACCAATGCTGTCTTGGCCAAAAGTCAGTCACCACCAAGATTTTTGGATGGACCTGCTGAATCTTGAACAGGACCTTTGGAATGAGAGGAAGGGGAGGTATGCATAAAGGAACATCCCCTTCCAAGAAAAAGATAGGATGTCCACCTTCCAAACCAGAGAGCCTGGGACTCTGGCACAAAATAGAGGAAGCTGTCTGTTCAGAGGGGAGGAAGACAGATCTACTTGACAGTACCCCACTGATGGACAATATCCAGAAACACATCCCTGTGCAGCATCCATTCTTGGGAATGAGTCAAGGACCTGTTCGGAGTGTCTGCCACATAATTTTGACAGGAGGAGATGTACATTGCATGAAGGGTCACCTGATACTGAACTGCAAGTTGCCAAGCCATGAAAACTAGCCTGCAAAGAAGGTAAGAATACATCCTCCTGGTTTGTTGACATGCCAGAGAACTGTAGTGTTGTTGGTAAACAGTTTGAGAGGGCCTGGGGAAAAAAAAAAGAGGATGAAAAGCCTGAAAGGCCAGAAGTGATCTCACCTCTTTGATGCTGATGTGTTCCTTTCTATGGGAAGGTGACCAGACACCCTGTACCTTCATGGAGCCAAAGGCTGCTCCCCAACCTACATCTTTAATGTCCATGAACAGCTCTTGAAAAGGAAGAGGAGGATGCAGAGGGAGACCTGAGTTCAGTGTCACCTGCTAAATTCATCAATGGAGTTCTTTCTTCATACAAGAAAGGAGGGGAACCAAAGCCTCTAGGGGATGCGCATGCTGTTTACAGGAACCATTAAAACTTCATCATCTGAAGTGTGGCTAACGGTAACAGAACGATGGATGCCATGAATCCCAGAAGTCTGAGGAACATACTGGCTCTGACAAAAAGTAGAGGGAGAAGACTTTGGAAGAAAAAAAAATGAGTGACTGAGCCTTTAGAGGGGGAAGAGAAGCCAGCATAAGGTTTGTCTGAATTCTGCACCTGAGGAAAACCTGATTCTGAGAAGGGGTGAAAGATGACTTTGAAGTTTACGGTGAACCCCAGGCTTTGCAAAAGGGAGACGGTGAAGTGTAGGTTCTGCAACAAGATCTCTGGAGATAACTGAAGCAGAAGGTAGTCTAAGTAAGGGAAAAATTGGATGCCTTGAAGCCTGCAAAAAGCAATTACAGGTGCTAGGCATATGGTGAATACCACTGGGGCAGTAGAAAGGCCAAATAGCAAAGCAGAGAACTGAAAATGTAAGGAAGAAACAGGAACGTAAAAACTTCCTGTAAAATGGATGAAAGGGAATGTGAAAGTAAACATCCTTGACATCTGCTGGTGCCATAAAAGCTTGAGGAAGAATGAGAGGAAATAAGATCTGAAGGGACAGCATGTGGAAAGATGAAACCTTCAAGAAGGTGTTGAGGTGAGAGAGGTCCAGAACTGGTGTCCAGGGACTATCCTTTCTGGGCACGAGAGACATTCTGGAATAAAACACTCTTTGTGGGTGACTGGAACCTCCTGAATTGTTCCTTGATTCAACAACTCCAGAAGGACCTCTGGGAATAAATGCAGTTGTTCTCAGGGTGGTTGAGGAATGCTCATGAAGGGAGAAAGAGAATTCCAGACTATGAAATAACCTTTTTGAATAATGGAAAGAGCCCATGTGTGTTGAGTGATGTTTCCCAAACAGGAACAGACAGAGAAAGATGAAGGGAATGAGGAAAAGGGCTGTGGCGAGAGCGGTAGTAGTCACAGACTTCCTGGCTTGTTAGGAAAAGGCTGCTTCTGGGTAGAAGCAGACTGAAATGTCTTAGGTGGAGAAGGTCTCCTTCCACCCTTTTTAGACTTAGATGGTGGCGTGCAAGCCTGTTTACTCACAAGGGCGGTCTTGGAAGGATAATTTCTGTGAAACTTGGGTACAGTTGAGAAAAAATGTATTTCAAATCCTGGAGTTCCTTACCTTTCTCCTGCAAAGACTTAAGTCAAGAGCAGCAGACCCATACACGGCTGGGTTATCCAGAGCAGCATCAAGTAAATTAGCTTTAATGTCATCTGGCAGTGGTTGAAATCTCAACCATAAATACCTTCTCAAAACAGAACCTGATGCTTTTGCTGCATCATAATTACACTTGACTGAATGCCTTGCAACCTGAGAAGAAGCTCCTAGTAAGGATATATTAGTCTTCCCCCTCTAAAACAGGAAGATCAGAAATGACTTGTGTGGCCTGTGATAAAACAGCCAAAACATATCTGGTCATATGGGTCTGGCTTATCAGAAGGGCAAAGTGTAGTAGATGGCGGCAATCTGGAAGATTTATCCGAAGCCACAGACACTACAGCAGGATTAGCTGATGGACATCTGAAAAGAAACTTGCTGTCTTCTGGCACTTTGTAAACGTGGTCTGGCTTCTTAGGAGCTGGGGGCTGTGAATCTGGAGATTGGGATGCTAAACTGAAAGCAACCAATAATGCAGGCAAAACTGGAGGAACAGCAGAATGAGGAGACTCCATTTGCAGTAGGTCATAGTACATCTTCTGCACATCATTAACTTGGGAACTATCCCATTTGAAAAACTTCCTCATTTTGGAAAGTTTCCCCAAAGGTAAACTCTTCTATAAGAGAGTCAGTACCATTAGACTCCTCTTCTGGAGAAGCACATTCCAGAGAAGGAATCTGGGTGGAATAGGCTAAAGATTTATCATCTGAACAGAAATCTTCATCAAAAGAATCCTGTTCCCTAATTCTCTTTTGTGGTGAAGATGCCCAAAGTGGAGTAGGGACAGAGACACCAGAAGGGGGCTTAAGGGCCATAAGGGCATTAAATAAGCCCTGGGTAAAACTCTGCCATTTACTTTGTGGATCTCTGGCTGAAGTGGATGCTTTGTCTTTTGTTTCTTTTTAAGGTGCACATCCGCCTTATGAAAAGTGGAGGGGTCCGACATTGGCCTACACTCCACAAAAGTAGTCGGGACTTCCTCCCCAACTATTTGAGGGATCTCCCTAGTGCCTTTTGAAATTATGAGTCTCGGTTCCTCCTGTGCATCCAAAGTGGATGTCTGCAGAACCTCTAAGGACGTGCCCGTCATCAGATCCATAGCGACTTCTGAACCTGTTACAGCAGAGGAATCTAAAACATGGGCCAGATGGATTTCCAAGTCTTCTTCGGCCTTGAGGGAGATGTCTATTGTAGGAGGTACAGCCAAAGAGACAGAGACAGGCTGTATGGCCTTTCTTTTCTCTGGTAACTCTGCAGAAGACCTAGACATACCCTCCATAGCATCTTTTGCCAAGCATTTAAGACGCTGTTTTTTCAAGATAAATTGCTACAGAGGAAAACTGACTTTTTAAAGTTTTAGGTATGAAGGCCTGGGAAACGGAACCAGTTTTATCGTTGTGAGTAACCCCCAAGCAGAACAAGCACTGCCTGTTATTATCCTTATATGGAATTTGTCTCCCACAATGGCACTTGCCTTTCTTGGATGACATGAAAAAATGTCAAATGCAGTAGCAAATAAGAAGATAAAGGAAAAAAACCCAAGGGGCATTTATCTAAAATGGCTTGATACCGTAGCAAACAACTTGGGCGAGCAGACTGACTGCTGAAGATGGCGTTTGGACTGGCGGCACAGAAGTTCTGAGAATAGTACGTGCAGACATCGCTTTTATGTCTGATGGACACAGAGCATATATGCGACGTCTCACATACTACATAGTAAAAGGCTTTGGTATACTGGCCGGATGTTGGGTCACCCTTGGCAGGGAATCCCTCATGTTATGAATTCTGTAACAGTAAAACAGGACATCATCCAATGTTGCCTGGGCTAAAAGGATGTCACCACAATGATTTTTGCAGAATCCTTCTGAATCTTCAGAATTACCCTGGATATTAGTGGAATGGGTTGAAAAGCATAAGGGAATGAAAATGCATCTGTTTTCCAGGCTTGCTTGCAATGTGTCCTGGAGCAAAATTTGTACAGTATTTTGATTTGAAAGGAGGTGAACAAGATCTATTTGAGGCATTCCCCACAACTGGATCAGTTCCTGGACCGCCCACACACACACTTAAGAGAATCTATCCTAGGGCTGCACAGCTTGTCTACCACTATTTTGCGCTGATGGAATGTAAGAAGCTTGGGGAATTGAGGCATGCTGAAGAGCTAACTTCCAAGCAATCACAACCAGCCTCCATAGGGAGTACAGCCCTGTATCTCCCTGCTTGCCTGTGTGACTGTAACATTGTCTGTAATTACCTGAAAAGGTCCTAGTGACCATAAGTGATGGAGAGAGTCTAAGGCATGGATCTCAGCCAACATCTCCTTTATAATGATTTGATTTGGTTTGTCTGACTGACTTCACAGCACCGTTCCCCCATGGAAATTGCTTTCATTCAAAATTTGAAGCATCTACTGTGAGAGATTAGTATGGGCTCTGAGGACAGAAAGGCAGAGCTGGGTTCAGCTGAATTTGTTGCCTCCACCAATGGAGTTCCATTCTTAGAAAGCCAAAAACTAGAACTGGATGCTCTATAGGATGTAAATGCTGGTTCTACGTGTCTTCTTTAGAAATAGTTACATCTTTCCAATGTGTAAACTGGCTACTTGAAACATGAGACTCATACAAGCCATAAATCCTAGGATCCTGAGAAAGTCTCCTACAGAAGTCTGAGACTGACTGGGTAAGATTACAGATAAAAATCAACCTTGTGTCAAAAAAGGCCTTTTGAAGAGAAATATCTAGAAGGCACCACAGAGAATCCTGTAAGACAGAGTCAAGGAGGAGTTTGCAATATTTATCTCAAAGCTCATACTGGCCAGACAAGACTTAATGCATGTTGATGACTCCTGACATCTGGATAAAAAAACTCTAAAAGATAAGTAACTCATCAAAAAAAAAAATGCGAATGCCATTTAGTCTGCAGTAAGCTATGATTGTAACTACACATTTTGTGAACACCGCTAGAGATAATCCAAAGGGTGACACACAGAACTGATAATGTGATCAAGAAACAGAACCTCAGATATTTCCCTGAAGCCTGTATCTATGGAAATGTGGTATTAAGATCTTTCAAGTCTAGTGTTACCATGTAACTCATTGAAGGAATGAGGAGTAACAGGTTCTGCAATGTCAATATTTTGAATTTTGGTACTCTCACACAGAGGTTTAGAATGAAACATCTAGTACAGGTTACCAAGAGGCCTCTTTCTTTGGTGCCAGAAACATTCAGGAATAGAAGCCTTTTCTCTGTTGAGTTACAGGCACTGGTTCTATCACTTCTTGGGTCTGTAAAGACTGAAGAACCCAAAGGAACCATTGTTTGCCTTGGAGGATGAGGAAGAATTCCCATGAAAGTTTTTGTATCCAGTGCTATATGCAACCGTTCTGCACCACTTTTAACACCCAAGAAACTGACACAATCTTTTGCCAAATGGGGGGGTGTTGAGGACTAGTTTGTGGGACTTATTTGAAGAGCTATTGGCTTGGGGGGTTGCTGCCATAGTTACTCTGTACTACTAGTCTGTCATTTATTCAGAAAAAATTCTTGCTGTTATTTCCTTCCTGTCATCTCCTTTTTGAACCTTGTTTGCCAAAATATGGCTGGTTTTACTTATCTGGCTTTTTTGCGAAACAGGTGGCCTAGAAGACTTGCATTGTGGGACATAAACATTTTTTTAGAAACTCCTTGAATCAATTTCTCTCTTTCATCATATTAAGAACCTGGGTAACAAACGAGTCAAACAATACCTCCTCACCTACAACAGACTCTAGATTCCGGACTTTACCACCTCCTCAGCAGACTGCTGGTTACATACTTATACAGATCTTCTCTACACTGTAGCAGTGGCCCTAGACACTATCTGCACAATCATACACATTCTTCAAAGCAAGTTTACATACCTGAAACAAGGCAGAAAGAAACTGATTCAACTAAAAATAATAATTTTTCTTCTGTAAGCAGAGGCCTAAAAAGTTCCCCCAGATTATCCACATTACCAAACATATATTTGGAAGTTTGTTTTGTTTTTGACAGTTCTGAAATCCAGAGTGGAAGAAAATATTTTCTTACCTAGATGGTCTAATATTTTGCCTTCCATGTCACTAGTTGAAGGGTTAGTGTTCAAAACCAATCTAGTCCCAGCTAGGGTCGTCACCTTTTCAAATTGCCAAAGTGGGACATTTTTTGCACAGATGCCAGATTTTACAGAACAAAACATACCCATGGCCAGTACAAAGGATAGAACTTCACTTTTTTGCCAAAATAAAAGCTTATTCTTGTAGCACTTGAGTTGCTTATGCTATTTCACATAACATTTAGATGTTTCAGATAAAAAAAATAATAGTTTTATGCAACTATTAAAGAAAACATAGGACATTTTTTTTCCTAAACTATCACAACAGTTGCCATTTTTTTCGCAGGACACAACTGCCCAAAGAGGGACTGTCCCTTGTAAAGTGGAACAAGTGGTAACCCTACTCCCAGCAGTAGACACAAATATTGCATCTGGGTCTGATAAAAGGTAAGAAAAAAAAATAAATGCATTAGTCTGAGGCATTTTATCTGTTTTTTTCAGGGAATGAGTTCTGTTTACCAGGAAGATTACAGGCAACATGCAATACACCCTCCAGTCAGTATATGAGGGATGGCTGATGAATGAGGCAGATCCACTTGCAACATATTTCTCCTCAGTTCGGGGGAGCATCCATTTGTTACCATAAAAACACCTCATTTATCCATGATATGATTTGATTAGAAGGTAAT
The DNA here is from genome assembly GCF_019279795.1 of Protopterus annectens. Taxonomy (NCBI): domain Eukaryota; kingdom Metazoa; phylum Chordata; order Ceratodontiformes; family Protopteridae; genus Protopterus; species Protopterus annectens. Next base: position 1,379,876,872 of record NC_056745.1, on the reverse strand, counting down.
TCCTACAAAGAAAGAAACCATATTTTCTTCAGAGTAAGAAGGCTGGGTTGAGAACTTGAAGGAGGATAAGCCCACCTCTGTTGTTCTGAATCATCAGATCAGGTTTTCTCAGGAATGTTTTTTTTTTCATTTAAGCAGGGGGTGCTTGCCTACAATGGCTTCTAGTCAGCAGGATTTTTACCCTGTCATGCATACTATCTTCTTGAGTTATTCAGTGTTTAATCTTTTGTTTTTTCTTAGCAGTCCATATGAAATAAGACTGATTCCAAGGAGGTACTTCAGTCTAATGGTATCTTTCCTCAATTATTCTATGAAGAATCTCCCGGAGTGTCTACCAGTCTTAGATATTGTTCTCCTATGCCCAAATCAGACACTGGAACAGCAAAAGGGAACATGGTTGATTCCCAGTTCATGGCAGCCAAAAGGGCTACACCAGAGGAAGCCGTAAAGGTACTGAGGAACAACCAATGGCCTTTTGCAGGTTTACCCACCATCAGTTGAGGCGTAGACTGAGCTTGCGTAGTTTTTAAGGGCTCTTTTGTAAGTACCTTGTTTCTTTCTAGGAACAGGAGTGGAATCAGCAGGACAGGAGTATCTGTTGCAGCTGAGGACAAGAAGCTAAAAGCATTAAGTGATGCTGGACAGAGTTAGACAGAAAAGTAAACTGTCACTGAGTGCACACAAGCAGCATACTTATACTCACACTGCTTGTCCCAGCCACTTCAGAAGGTAAAAGGACAAGCAGCACATGATTTTCCTGTCAGCACATTTTTTTAACTCAAAAAAAAACAGGTGGGCATGAATTGAGCAAAAGCAATATACTGTAAAACCACATCCATGTCCATCACAAAATAAATCTTTTAGCTACAATTTTAAAAGCATAAACAGAATATTTATTTAGTCAAACTTAGTCCATAATTAGCTAAAACAGGTATCTAAAAATAACAGTCCCTAACATGAGACTTCCAATATTGATAAAAAATATCAAGTTTTGTAAAGGGTGAATACTGCTTTTAGTCAGAAAATTAAAATAAATATATTTTACTTAAAAGGGCAACAAATTCTGTGTGGAGGGGTCTGCAATGTGGACTTATCTTCCAGAAACAAATCTCTTTGATTATTCTTGCTTCTGTGAAGCCCAAGAGATGTTTCTTCTCAAGGCAACAAGTACTAAAGAAATCTTCACTTTGTCTATTGGCTAGCTCAGAAGAGGGAAGTCAATTAGTAGAGAGATGGCAAGTCGTTTCTTAGGCAGGAAACAACCAACCCATATAGTATAAAGGTCTACTGCAGCAGTGGGGATGATGAATATCATATATTCTAGAGTTTTTTTTTTTAATAAATACACTAGAATGGAAAAAAAAGCTTAATGAATTACTGGTAATGTACTAAGGCGTACCCTCACAAAATGACACAGAAGTGAAGTACAGAGACACAAAATTCATTCAAAACTTGGGTTTTGCTTCAGCTTCACGTTTTCTGTTGTCATGTCTTAATACCGTTTTCACAATTCTACATGTTTTTTTCAGTTTTCAGGGACTGCACTAAATTCGTGTATTGAATGTTTTTCTAGGTTCTTAGTAACATTTTCCAGGTAAATCTAAGTCTTGCATTATGAAGTAATTTAAATTAATGCAATCATTAAAAACAAGTAATAAGCAAGCTGCATTATCTACAGTAACTACCGGTTAAGATAATTATAAAATCTACCATTTTCTAAGGCATGATGAAACAAACGAGTCACTATGCATAAGACTATTTATAAGGTTGTAAATAACCATCAAGGAGATTTACAGATTGTGGGTGTATGTACACTACACCTTTGTTTGCATAATCAGTCCCCTATCAATCTATTTTTGTAACACTAAACAATATGTATTATGTTTATAAGTCTTTGCACCATTGCTCATTCTAGATGGCACAACTCTTTTTTTCTTTTTACAATGTACACAAAAATAGAAGTCCCTACTGCGGTAGAGAACCTACATGTTAACTTGAATTTCCAATACTTACTGAAACATTCACATTTCCAGTTATTTGTTTTTCAAAAATCACTTATTAGGTAGAACTTAAATGGTCTATAATTTCATCATCGTCAAACAAAGTGCAGAGGCTTAACTCATAATGAGCACAAAAAAACAGCAGAGTTTTGACAGGACAAAGAAATTGCAAGGTATAAAAAGTTTATGCTGTATTGGGGGAGGCAGAATTTTACAAAAGTCCTCAAATGTACTAGCAGAATGAACACCACAAAATTTACTAACAAAACTGCTCCAAACAAGCAAAAGTCCTGTGAATCCTGAAATGCTTGTCTTGCTACTAACAGTTGCATTACTTCAAGGTATACAAAGTAAAGTATCTACTAACAAAGATGTTACAAAGATATCTTCCCTACATTTAAAGGTACTGAAGCAACGGGCAAACAGCTGCTAAACATTCATTAGAGGAAAATATTTATTGCAGTTATGAAAACTTATTTCCAGGGTTTGCTATGTACTCTGCTGCTCTGTGATCGGACACTGACTGAGCTAGCTGAAGATGGAGCCTGGCTACTCCTTGCAGTTGCTGCAGCTGATATCGTTGATCCTATCCTTCCTGTTGACAGCCGACCTAAAGGAGTTGAAAAGAAACAAAGTTTAACTACCATTTTACAGAGCTTACATTTAAATGAATAAAAGTGAAAATAACAAAAAATGTTTCAGCCCAAAAACGTATTGGTGTGTTTATCTTGGTGCCACTTTCCTTCAAAAAATCTAAAAAACATTCACCTTCTTATGAAATACATTAAATATGCATATTTGTAACAGGGAATGATGGGGCAGCAGTTTGAGAACTGTTTCATCAAATTTCAATACTGCAAAACAAATTAAATGAAAGCTGCTTTAGCAAACCTGTACTTTGCCATTTTGCTACTGTTGTGCTTTTCACAGACTTGGTATATGTTCACCTCTGGGGGGGGGGGGTGAGTATTCATCCACATAGGGTGAAGGAAAGACTTGCCTCAGTGTAAAAACGTAAAGCTGTATATGAACTTACCAAAATAGTAGATGTCCTCCTACTGATCACTGTTGCAGTACTCCTAACACCTGGCTTGTCACTGCTGATGTTCTGTCGGGGTTCCAAACCTTTACCTTCCTGAGGTCATACGTCTGATGTTATGACCTCAGCTTGTATGCTCTAGGGTATATAGATAGTCTGAGGCTCCACACTCATACATCTCCAAGCCAGCTTCCTGAAGACTACTGAGAGGGGGAGACTAGTCAGTTAGCATGGGTGCAGTTCAAATATGCAAGAAAACTCCCCCATTACCATGGTACAGAGCAGAAGTTAAAGCAACGTGCGGAAAAAAGTTGGAGATGTAGACAAGAGAGGATGGAGGGTGGATAGAATACTGCAACAGTGATCAGGCAGACATCTACTGGTTCTTGCACAACTGTAGTATGTCCTGACAGTACTCCTGACATATTGGGGATTCCCAGAGCTGAAGGAGGAAGGGGGAGTGGTTGGCTACTGAGTAGAAGAGTTGTTTAGCAGTCTGGACAGGATAGACCTAGCAAAGACTGTCCTGGACCTGGAGAAAGCATCACATTTGAAGTGTTTGGTAAAGGTGTGTACAGAAGACCAACTGGCAGCCTACAAGACAGACCTGGCGTCTTACTCCTTTAAGAAAATCCCCTGAGGAAGTCACTGCCCTAGTGGAATGTGTTTTGGGGTAGGAAGGCAAAGTCTTGCACAGTGAGTAGCAGAAAGATAATCTCAGAAATTTAAACTTTAATACTTTTTTGGAGACCAGCTGGTTCAGCTTAGGGCTCATACAGTGGATATAAAAAAGTGTACACACCCCTGTTAAAATGCCAGGTTTTGTGATATAAAAAAAATGAGACCACAATAAATCATTTCGAAACTTTTTCCACCTTTAATGTGACCTATAACCTGCACAATGCAATTGAAAAACAAACAAATCTGTTATGGGAAAAAACATAAAACAAAAAAAGTACAATAAGCTGGTTGCATAAGTGTGCAAACCCTTAAACTAATACTTTGTTGAAGCACCTTTTTATTTAATTACAGCATTCAGTCTTCTTGTATACACACCTGCCATCAATTAGAGACTCTGATTAACCCCAAATAAAGTTCAGCTGTCCTAGTAGGATTTTCTTGACATTACTCAGTTGCCTGCTACAGCAAAGCCATGGTTCGCAGAGAGCTTACAAAGCATCAAAGGGATCTCATTGTTGAAAGGTAGTCAGGAGAAAGGTACAAAAAATTTCCACAGCATTAAATAAACCATGGAACACAGTGAAGACAGTCATCAAAAAGTGGAGAAAATATGGGACAACAGTGACGTTGCAAAGAACTGGATGTCCCTGCCAAAATTGATGAAAATACAAGACAAAAATTGGTCAGAGAGGCTGCCAAGAGACGTACAGCAACACTGAAGGAGCTACAGGAATTTCTGGCAAGTACTGGGTGTGTACTACATATGACAGCAATCTCCTGTATTCTCCATATGTCTGGACTACAGGGTAGGCTGCAACACAGAAGCCTTTTCTTACACAGAAAAACATCCAGGCACAACTAAAATTTGCAAAACAATACATCAAGTCTCCAAAAAGCATGTGGGAAAATGTGTTATGGTCATGAGGCCAGGGTTGAACTTTTTGACCCCAATTCCAAAAGGTACATTTGGTGCAAAAACAACACTTTACATCACCAAAAGAACACCATCCCCATGGTGGTGGCAGTATCATGCTTTCGGGTTACTTTTTTCAGCTGGAACTGGGGCTTTAGTCAAGGTGGAGGGAATTATGAATGGTTCCACATACAAGTCACTTTTGGCCCAAAACCTTCAGGCGTCTGCTAGAAGGCTGAAGATAAAGAGGAATTTCACCTTTCAACACGACAATGACCCCAAGCATACACCCAAATCAACAAAAGAATGGCTTCACCAGAAGAAAATTAAATATTTGGAATGGCCCAGCCAGAGCGCAGACCTAAATCCAATAGAAAATCTGTGGGGTGACCTGAAGAGGGCTGTGCACAACAGATGCCCTCACAATCTGACAGATTTGGAGTGCTTATGCAAGGAAGACTGGGCAAATATTGCCAAGTCAAGATGTGCCATGCTGATAGACTCCTACCCAAGAAGACTGAATGCTGTTGTTAAATCAAAAGGTGCTTCAACCAGCTGATTGTACGTTTTTTATTTTTTATGTTTTTCCTCTAACAGATTTGCTCATTTTTCAATGGACTTGTACTGGTTATAGGTCACATTAAAGGTGGGAAAAGTTTTGAAATGATTTATTGTGTACACTTTTTATATCTACCGTAAATTATACAAACAGCCTATCAGTCTTTCTGAAGGACTTAATTTTGTCCAGATAAAATCTGAGTTGCCTGTGAATACCCAGAGAATGCAAGATCTCCTCTCCCCATTCTGCGGATGGGGAGTGAATAGCCTAACTGATGGACATCTCATTAATTATCTTGGGCACGAAGGATGGATTAGCCCAGAATCACCATGTCCTTGTGAAAAATAAGAAAAAGGGGAAAGGTCATGATAGCTTGTAACTCAAGCTCTCCTAGTAGAGTTGAAAGCCAAGAGGAGGATAGTTTTGGGAACTAAACGACAGATAGAGCAAGATCTGATAGCATTTTGGGCCTAGGCAAAAGAGACGCTCGATATACAAGTCCTTGTAAAGAATCTACCTCCTGACATTGCACTTACCACTCTAAGATGACATCTAAAAAGAAGTTATGTACTCACCATAACGTTCCATCTGTGTTGATCTTTGTTTATTCTTGATGGTTGGGAATTGGTTCCAATCCTCAGAACAGTCTCAGCTGTTAAACAGCTCGCGCCAGCCAAAAACTCTCAAGCCAAGTTAGACAATGCCCCTGTGTATATTACCTCAGATAGAGTTTGCAAATTACAGCAAGATGAAGTATATATAATAAATAAAAGGAAGACATGTCAAAGTTAAATACCCTAATGCCAGCCCAAGGCAAGGGTACGAACCTCCAGGAAATCTTGAAGGAGGGGGGAAAGGATGGTGGGATGTCAAGAATGAAGACTGACAACACAGATGGAACGTTATGGTGAATACATAACTTCTTTATCTGATGTCAGTCTTCGTTTATTTTTGACAGTTGGGACAGAGTCCTCAGCTACCTATATCTTGGGTGGCCTTATGGAAGGATATATCTGAGAACCATAGAGCCAAAAGATGCTTTTCCCCTGGAGACCATATCCAATTTGTAATGAGTGATAAAGGTATGAGGCATTGCCCAAGTAGCGGCTGCACATATTTCATCCAGAGGCGCCTTGGAATGAAAAACAGCTGAAATGGAAATAGATCTGGTTGAGTGAGCCCTTACAGGTGCAGGTATTTTACAATTGTTCTGTTCATAAATAAAGGTAACACAATATCTTAACCATTTTGACAGGGTGGGTCAGGTCACCTTAGAAAAAGGTTTATCCATCCTTGTTCCAGAAAAGGAGACAAACAGTTGGTCTGAAGTTCTACAATCCTTAGTCCTATCCAGATAAAATCTCAGCTGTCTGTGGACGTCTAACAGATGTAGACAGTATTCGCCTTTGTAGAGAAATTTGGAAAGAAAACTGATACATGAATGGACTGATTGATGTTTGACTTGAAGACCACCTTATGAAGGAATGAAGGGTTAGTCCTCAAGGACACTGTCTTTATGGAAGATTATGTATGGCGGTTTCGCACAAAGTGCCTGTATTTCAGAAAACCTTCTGGCATAAGTAATGGCCACTAGAAAAAGAGTTTTCCAGGAAAGAAAAGTACACTTGTGTACCTACCATAAATGTAGATGTTCGAGTGTATTCACTGTTGCAGTCATTACACTTGGGTTATCCTGCTGGCAGGCGACCCGCAGTCGCCCGAGTTCCAAAGTCTTGGTCCGGCGTCTGTTGCGGTCGCTCCTTCCCTGATGTCAGTGCGCCAGGGGTATAAATGTTGCAACAGACGCCATTTTTTTCAGTTTTGCTTGCCCCAGATGTCAGGTGCCCCCAGATAGGAAGGCTGGAAAGATAAAATTATGCCAAAAAACATGCATATATTACTGTAAACATTTCCTTCATCTACAAGCAAATACACCATGTAGGCAGTATAGAGATGAGAAGTACAAAAAAGTCCCAGCAATGAAAAAAGGGGGATGGTGGGTGGGTAACCTGGACTGCAATAGTGAATACACTCGAACATCTACATTTATGATAGGTACACAACTGTACTATGCTCATCATGTTTCACTGTTGCAGTCATTACACTTGGGTAAAATCCCAAAGCTGAGGTTGGGTGGCTGGGTCTAAACTAGATTTGGCGAGGCTAATAAGCCCTGCAGAACTGCAATGGCAAAGTCTGCTCTGGATTTAGAGTAGAGAGGTGAGTGGTAGTGCTTGGTGAAAGTGTGCACTGAGCTCCAGGTTGCAGCTTCTAAAATGTCTTTGGTTGGTACTCCTCTGAGAAAAGCTGCTGAAGTGGCTGCTGCTGCTCTAGTAGAATGAGGCCTAATGCTCTTAGGCACTGATTTGCCATGTTGTGCATAACAGAAGCGGATGCAGTGTCCTATCCATTTTGAGATTGTCTGCTTTGTAATAGGCTTTCCTTGTGATCCAGCAGCATATGCTACAAACAGTTGCTCAGTTTTTCTGAAAACTTTTGTTTTGTCCAAGTAGAATTGTAGCTGTCTGTGTATATCCAAGGCATGCAGAAGTCTCTCCCCTTTATTTTGGGGGTTTGGGTAAAAAGTACGTAAATGGATGGTTTGGTTTAAGGCCACATTGGAGACCACTTTTGGCATGAATGTTGGGTTTGTTCCAAGAGAAACCCTGTCCTGATGAACAATGAGAAAAGGTTCCATGGCCATTAATGTCTGTAGCTCTGAGACTCTTCTTGCTGACGTTATTGCTAAGAGCAGAGCAGTTTTCCATGACAAGAATTTTAGATCAGCTCTGCTGGCTGGTTCAAAAGGAGGTAGTGTAAGTTTTTCTACAACAAAATTGAGGTCCCAAGTAGGTACTGGTGCTCTCCTTGGGGGTCTTATATTTTCTGCCCCTCTGAGATATTGTCGTAGTAGAGGATGTGAAAAAATAGGAGGTTCCGTATTGTAATGAGCTGAAATGGCAGAGGCATGGATTTTAATAGATGAGAAAGATAAGCCTTTGTCCAACATCTCAGTTAGGTATTGCAAAATCTGAGGTATATTAGGGACAAGTGGTTTGAGCCCTTGTGCCTGGTTCCAAGCACAGAATCTCTTCCATTTTTCTGCATACGATTTCCTAGTGCTGGGCCTCCTGGCTTCTAAAATAACATCCATAACTGCTTTAGAGAGAGGTGCAGTCTAGTCTGAGTGGCTACATTATCTGCCATGCTGCCAGGCTTAAGGTTCTGAGTTGACTGTGCAGAATCTGATTGTTTTGTTGTGTCAGAAGATGAGGGATTTGAGGTAGAAGCCAAGCTGGACCTTGAGACAGACTCTTTAGGATTGGGTACCAGTGTTGGCGTGGCCAGTCTGGTGCAATCAGGATCATTTTTGGCCTTTCTTGTCTGACATTTAGTAACACCTTGGTGAGAAGAGGCATCAGAGGGAAGGCATAGACTGTCAGGCCTTTCCAGCTGAATGATAGAGCATCCACTTTCCATGCTTGAGAGTGATAAGTTCTTGTGCAAAATTTCTGAATTTGGTAATTGTGAGGGGAGGCAAAAAGATCCATGTCTGGGCATCCCCATTTTCTCGATATCATGCTGAACACTTGTGGATTTAGCTTCCATTCGTGAGGATCCATGATATTTCTGCTTAGTTCATCTGCCAGTGTGTTTTTTGTTCCTGGCATGAATTGTGCTTACAGATGTACTTGATAGGTCAGTGCTGTGCTCCACAAAGTCATGGCTTGTCTGCATAGGGGGTAGGAATGTGTGCCCCCTTGCTTATGTACCACATAACTGTGGTATTGTCTGTCTTTATTAATAGTTGTCCTGGATGTATTAGGTCCTTGAAGGCTGTCAGGGCATTCTGTACAGCTAGCATGTCCTTTTGATTGATGTGAAGATGCATTTGTTCCTTGGGCCACGTGCCCTGAATACATTTTCCTGCCATTGTGCTCCCCAGGCATAATCCGATGCATCCATTGTTATCGTCTGCCTGGCTGTGGGTAAGGTAAAAGGTTGTCCCTTGTTGTGGTGACAGGCCTGGGACCACCATCGAAACTCCTGTTGCAGGCAAGGAATTAAAGTTATAATTGTCTCCAGGCTGTGACAATGCTGAGTCCAAACACTTTTTAGATACCATTGTAGTTTCCTCATATGCAGTTTTGCATATGGAATTAGTAGAATGCAGGATGCCATGAAGCCCAGGGCCTGCAGAATTTTTCTTGCAGGGAGCTGGGTTTTTGTTGCTATCATTTGAAAGTAATGAGTCAGTTGCCTTTGTTTGTCTGGTGTGAGATAAGACATCTGGGCAGTTGTATTTAAGTTTGCACCCAGGAATATTATCTCGAGAGGGCACTAGTTTTGATTTCTTTTCATTTACTGTGTACCCTAGGCAAATTAGCAATCTTTTTACAAACGCCAGGTGCTTTAGAAGAATGTCCTTGCTCTCTGCTTGAATAAGGCAGTCGTCCAAGTAGAGATATATTTGAATTCCTTTTTGTCTGCAAAATGCAATTACTGGTGTCAGGCATTTTGTGAAGACCCTGGGCTCAGTAGATAAGTCAAAGGGCAGTGCAGAGAATTGGTAATGCATTGAGCCTGCTATGAATCTGAGGTATCTTCTGCAAGACTGTCTGATTGGGACATGCAGGTATGCCTCCTTGAGGTCCAAAGTAACTAGCCAAGCCCTCTTGCCCACCATGGGCAGAAGTTGCTGTAGTGTCAACATTTTGAATTTTGGAACATCCAGGAAAGTATTTAGGATTGACAGGTCCAGTATTGGTCTCCAGGCTTTGTCCTTTCTAGGTACTAAGAAAAGTCTTGAGTAAAATCCTTGTCCCTGTTCTTGCTGTGGAACTTTTTGAATAGCTCCCATGTCCATAAGAGCAGCAATCTGTTTTTGTGCCTCTGCCCATTGGTTTTGTGGCAGGTCTGGCATACCTTTTGGTTTTGGAAGCATGTGAAGTGGAACCTGTAACCCTGAGAAACAATATTCAGCACCCATTGGGCTTGGGTGATCATGTGCCAATTTTTTGAGAAAAGTGCTAGCTTTCCCCCTAGGGTGCTGTCAACAGGTAAGTGCTTGGCATTTGCAGAGGGAAGTCATTGGGACCGTTTCCTACAAGGTTGTGATTTGTCTTCTCCTCCTTTGGGGGCTGAATCACCCCATTGTTTAGGTCTGTAGGAGCCTTGGGGCTGAGATATGCCTCTTGGGCATCTGTATCTGCCTCTTTGTGGCCTGTCTGACACTGGAAAGGACCAATTTTTTGAAGGGCAGTTTCTGCTAAATCTAGGTGGTTGAACCTGTAAGAAATCTTTCACTGTTTGCATTGACTTTGCTTTATCCTCCATTTTCTTTAACACCTCTTCTGCCTTAACACCAAACAAAGTATCATGCTGTAATGGAGCATCCAATAATTTTACTTTAACATGGTCAGGTAGACTTTGTTCTTTCAACCAAGCATGTCTACGAATAACAGAGCCTGTAACTGCGGCTCTACAAGAAGCCTCTAATGAATCAAAGCCACATTGCAGAGTATGCTTTCCCACTTGTTCAATTGCATGCAATAAATCCTGCATTTCCTTACTGTCAGGACTTTCTGTATTTGAAACCATTTTCTGTTTTAACAAAGACATGAGGTACTGTTGATATTGAAGAATGTGAAACTGGCAGTTTAAAGCTCTTACAGCTAAAGTAGCAGAAGTGTAAACTTTTTTTCCCCCATCTGTCCAGAGCTCTGGAATCCCTATCTGAGGGGACAGGATTTTTGGCAGTGGAAGCCTTAACCTCTGGGTCTGCAGCAGGGTTTTTGTAAATAAATTTATGAGAGTCAGGGACCCTGTAGTATCTGTCTGGCTTGACTGGTGCAGGGGGTAAAGAATCAGGAGACAGACTGGATTCAGAGAAAACATCATCAACAATATCAAGCACAGGGGGGATAGCCAGGGGCCTGTGCTGAGGCAATAAAAGGAAGTCTCTGAGCCTTTTCTTGGATTCTGAATAATCCTGGCTCTCCCAATGGAAATGCTCCCGCATGGTGTGCAGGGTCTCCCCAAAAGAATAATCCTCAGGCGGTGAGGCTGAAGGTATGGACTCTTCTGCATCAGAGTCCTCATAGGGAGGGAGAGAATATCCCTGATCAGAAGAGGAGTCAGAGGAAATGGAAACCTGATCAGAGGAATCATAATCAGTGTCTTGCCTAGGCCTTTTGTCAGGAGGGGGATGGGACCCCCTGATTAAAGTAATAAGGTCTTCGGCCATTTTAAGCATCCGTTTCTTTGGCTTGGATGACTGTTCTGGAGAATGCTGTACTTGTTTCCTTGTCTTTAATGGTGTTTTTGACTTTGCCTTTGCTGCTGTAGTGGGCTTAATTGTAAGCTGTGAAGGTCTGAAAACACCCTCAGAAGCCGATACCTGCTCAGCGACTCTGGACCCATCTCAGGGTATAGTTTCCGTAGGCCCAACACCTTGAGTTTCCACAGGTGTCTCCATGTGGCTGTCTGTTAAGGCCTGTGGCTCTGAGGTAGCGGTGTCAGGGGCTGCGAAAGCGCCTCACTGAGAACCGGCGACTGGCCTAGAAGAGGCTTCGTCGTCAGTTTTGGACCTCGGATGCCTGTCCTTTTCTTTGTCTTTGCGTTTTTTATAAATTCCAGTTGTCGGTTGTTCCGATGGCATTATGTAATTAAACCTTCGGCCAAAATAATGTAAAGCAAAATCAAACAGACGTTTAATAGTTCGTTTATTGAATCTAGCACAAAACCGACAACTAGTAACGTCGTGGTCAGGGCCTAGGCAAGGAATACAGTAAGAGTGAAAGTCCTTATGAGGTATTTGCTTCCCACAAGAAATACAATTATTAACTTTTACTGACATCAGTCTGGAGCAAGAAAAAGTTTCCCCAATGGGGTGCTTAGCTTTATTGAAGACTTCGGTTCTGAAACTCAATTTTGAAAATCTCAGGAGTCGGCGGACCAGCACTTGCGAACTGCTTTTGCTTCGGGCACCGTGCGGCAAGAAAAACTGAAGAAAATGGTGTCGGTTGCAACATTTATACGCCTGGCGCACTGACGTCAGGGAAGGAGCGACAGCAACAGACGCCGGACCAAGACTTTGGAACTCGGGCCGACTGCGGGTCGCCTGCCAGCAGGATAACCCAAGTGTAATGACTGCAACAGTGAAACACGAACATCTTGAGATGACAAGTAGCAGCTGGCTCAAAGGGAGCTAACACTACTGCAAAATGAATGTAAGATCACATGGGGGTAATGGATCCTTGAATGGAGGTTTAATATGTAGAATTCCCTTAAGAACACTTTGCATAAGCAATGGGAAATTAGGGATTGGTCATCACAGCCACTGTGAACATTACAGATGGCTGCTAGAGTAACTCTAATCCTAGTTGAAGAGGTTCGCCAGAAAATCTAAAATATTTTCAAATGGGGCTGAAAAGGGATCCAAATTATTCTTAAGACACCCAAAGAAAAAAGCTTTTCTATTTACTGTAGTATACAAATCTAAAAATCTAGAGACAAGGCTTGGAAAATATGGAAAAAAGACAATACTACCCTTGCCATACAAAACTATCTACAACTTAGAAATCAAGCAAAAAGACAAACCGAATTCAACAAAATTACTTCTTAAATATCCAAAACAGATATTCAAAACAGATATTCAAATGATCCCCAAAAACTTTGGCATGTCATCAACTCTCTTCTAAAACCAGGAAAAACTACCACTCCCAACTCAGACAACAATAATAAAGACATTCCCTCCCAATTTAATCACCACTTTACAGAATCCATACTAATATTTTCCTCCCAGTTATCCAAGAATAGCCCCACATATAACCCAACCAAATGTTCTGATAACATCCCATCCTTCACTCTCTCACCCATTCCCACCACCACAATTAAAAAAACTCCTAAAACTGAAACCCACCACCCCGGCCGCTGGCAATCTACCAGCCAACTTCCTAAAATAGCAGCAGAATCCTTATCCTATCCCATTTCCATTCTTATCAACTGCTCGATCCAAGAAACATTCGTCCCTCAACTGTGGAAAGTATCATATATTATTCCACTGCATAAAGATGGAAACTGTTATGAATACTCAAATTATCGCCCCATTGCCATCTTATCCCCCTTATCCAAAATACTCGAGAAATGCATGCATTCCCAGGTAATGAAATTCCTAAGCACAATTTCCTCTCCTACACACAACATGGCTTCCGGCAACACCATAGCACAACTGCTCTGCTCTCTTTTACCAATCTTGTTAAATTAACAAAATAAAAACAACTTTGTATCTGCAATACTTTTAGACCTCTCAAAAGCATCTGATAAGGTCTCGCATCCCTTACTACTAGAGACCCTGGCCTCCCTCTATCCTTTGCTCCTTCCATGTTAACCTGGTTTAAAAGTCATCGCTCAGGTAGGCAGCAATCCATCCAATGGCAAGGTATTCTATCCCCCTCACTCCCAAATACCATCGGCGTCCCGCAAAGCTCAATATTAGGTCCACTTCTGTTCTCCATATTTACCATTCATCCACACAGCATGCGTCACTTATACAATATGCCAACGATTCCACTCTTATCTGTTCTGCGCCATCACTAGCCACTCTACAAAAACTCACCCAGAAATCCTTTAGCTCTGTGGAAAGATGGATTACTGAGTCCCAACTTATCCTAAACCCTAGCAAAACTAAACTGCTACTTTTCACCCCCCAAAAAAACATATCTACCCACATATCCTTCACTATCTCCTCAAAAAATGGCACTATGATTTCTCCCTCTGATCATTCAAAACTCCTAGGCATTGAAATTGATAAAAACTTGCTCTCTGATGTCCACATCTCACAAACTATTACAAAGGTCCATAAAAAATGTGAACATTATATAGACAGAGGAATTTCCTCACTAGTCAAGCACGGATCACCCTTGCCCAAACACCTCCTATCCACACTACTGTATGCCTCACCAATTCTTTCCAATCTAAGAAAACTTGACCTTGTGAAAACTGAGGTGTGCTACAATAAAAATTGCCAAATTTGCCATTAACTCCACCTTTAGAACCCACCACTGCTAAGCTCCGAGGGAAATGCAGTTGCTAGAACTTCCTCAACTAATAAACTATCACCAGCTAGTCATCGCCTACATGGTTATAAGACAACCTGAAAAAAAACCCTGCACTAGGCCAACTTCTTACACACTATAGTACAAACTGTCCCTTTCACTCCTCTGACAAACCCCTCCTCAGTATTACAAGAGCCAACAATGCAGCAGGAAAAGCTCTGTTCTATCACACCATAGCTAAAAATTGGAATAATCTACCTAATACTCTGATTAAAGCCTCTACTTCCACTCTCTCTAAAAACTCAGGTTACACCTATCGAAGAACTGGCTATGCCAATGTATCGCTTAACTCCTTTGCTTTCTTCCACTCTATATACCTTACTGCCTAATTTTACCTATTGTATTGCTTTGTACAGCCTAGGCTACTAGTCTGCTGTCTGAAATTGTCTACCTATCGAATTATTAATTATGCCTAACTATCTTATGTATATGCTGTTACTTCATACTATAGTATACTGTACATTTTTTCATATTGGGTAATTTTTATATTGTTAAAACTTTTTACTTACTGTGGAGCTTTTCTCTCCGGGACTCCTCTGAAAATGGGCCTGTGCCTAGTCGGACCATCCCGGTCAACAAATGTAAAAAAAAGAAATAAATAAAAATACTTTCCTGGTGGGTGGTCTATGAGAAGCCAGTAGTAGTTTTTGGACAGGGGAAGTAATATTAGATTGTCTGGTAACTAATGGAATTAGAGAAACCAAGCCGTGAGCTTGAGGTAGTGAAGGTGCGGGTGTGACAGCCCTTGGGGGTATGACAAAAGATCGGGAACTGGGTCCAGAATACAAAGTCCAAGAAATAAGTGAGGTCATAGGAAGGGAAACCAAACTTAGCTGGGGCAGAACGGGGCAATGAGGATTACTCTGAACTGCAACCTCTGGGCATTCTTCAGAAACAGGGGAATGGGAGGAAATGCATAAAGGAGACCTGGGGGCCAATCTAGGAGGAGAACGTCTTTTGGTGACTCTCCCTGTGGAGGGAGTAGGGCAAAGTATGTGCTGCACTTGTTTACTGGGAAGGCAAATAGGTTGCAACAAGGCTCGCCCCATTGGTGAAATATTTTTGCCATTTTGAGATTTAGAGACCACTCGTGCTACAGTAGGATGGGCCTGCTCAACTTGTCCGCTATCACATAGGAATTTCCCAGGATGTGTATTGCCACAAGAAAGCGGTTGGAAGAGATCGCCCATTGCCAAACTCTGAGAGCTTTCCTGGCAGAGGGGGGTAGGACTTGGTTCCCCCTTGTTTGTTGATGTACCAGACTACCAACATGTTGTTTGATTGGATTGCAACCATTCCCGGAGGAAGAGCATTCTGAAAGGGTTGCAGCGCTAGGAACACTGCTCTCATCTCCAGGACACTAATGTGCAAGAAGGCCTTTTGAGGAGACCAAGTGCCTTAGAATGTCTTTCCCAGATAATGTCCACCCCCACCCCATCTGGAAGGCATCTGTGGTAACTATGATCTTGGGGTGAGGAGAAACAAAAAGCAGTCCCATAAGGATCTCTTCTGATTCCATCCACCAACACAGATCTTTCTTGCAAGTTTCTGTTATCAAGATTGGATGACTTAATGAGTAAGGATGGACCATTGTGAGACTAGAAGCCATTGAAATATTCTCATGTGAAACTGTGCCATGGGAACTAAAGTGCTAGCTGCTGCCTTGGAACCCAGGATTTGTAGATCAAGAAGAGTGGGCACTTTTCATTTTGGTAAAATGGATTGAACTTGGCAGCTTATCTTTTGTAGTCTGAGAAGGGGTAGAGAGGCTATGCAGGACACTGTATTGAGTCGTGCTCCAATGTACTCCAAGTCTTGAGTGAGGGACAGCTGAGACATCTCTTAGTTCACTGTGATGCTGAGGGACTTGAGATGTGTGACAAACTCAACTTTTTGGATCAGTAGATGCCTGGTGGGAGCAGTGAGGAGTCAGTCATCCAGGTAAGGAAAAGTACATTTGTGTACACTAACCATAAATGTAGATGTTCGAGTGTATTCACTGTTGCAGTCATTACATTTGGGTAATCTGCTGGCAGGTTGCCCTCAGTTGGCCTGAATAACAAAGTTTTGGGTCCTGCATCAGTTGCTGTCTCCTCTTCCATGACGTCAGGGGTACAAAACATGCAGCTGACGCCATTTTATTCAATTTTTCTTGCCCCAGACGTCAGGTGCCCCCCAAATGGGGAGCAAAAATATATATATAAATAAAAAGTAAATATATAGATGAACTTTTGGAAACAAACTTTACCTTCAACTAAAAGCAAATACACCACAAAGGCTTTTGAGTATAGTGAAGGAAAGGAAAGGTATAGAAAGGGGGATGGTGGGTGGGTAACCCGGACTGCAACAGTGAATACACTTGAACATCTACATTTATGGTAAGTGTACACAACTGTACTATGTTCTTAGTGTTTCACTGTTGCAGTCATTACATTTGGGTACAATCCCAAAGCTATGGATGGGAGGATGGAACTAAACGGCATTAGGAGCGGCTATAAGGCCCTGCAGGACTGCAGTGACAAAGCCTGCCCTGGATTTGGAGAAGAGAGGTAAATGATAATGCTTTGTGAAGGTATGAACAGAGCGCCATGTAGCAGCTTCTAGAATGTCTTTGATTGGAACCCCTCTGAGAAAAGCTGCTGAAGTAGAGGCAGCCCTGGTGGAATGTGATCTGATCCCCTTGGGCACAGGTTTACCATGGTGCAAATAGCAGAAATGAATGCAATGTCTTATCCACTTAGTAATAGTCTGCTTTGATATAGGCTTCCCCTCTGACCCTGCAGCAAATGCTACCAGCAGTTGCTCAGATTTTCTTAGAGATTTGGTCCTGTTTAAGTAGAATCTTAGTTGTCTGTGTACATCCAATGAATGCAGAATCCGCTCCCCTTTGTTCTGCGGATTTGGGTAAAATGTTGGCAGATGAATGGTCTGGTTAAGAGCTACACTGGATACCACCTTAGGCATAAAAGAAGGATTGCTCCTGAGGGACACCCTGTCCAGGTAAAATATAATAAAAGGCTCCACTGCCACGAGGGCCTGTAGTTCTGAAACCCTTCTTGCTGAAGTGACTGCCAAGAGAAAAGCTGTTTTCCAAGATAGAAATTTTATATCCGCAGTAGCTGCTGGTTCAAAAAGAGGCAGGGTGAGCTTTTCCAGCACAAAACTGAGGTCACATGCAGGAGTTGGTGATCTTTTGGGAGGCCTTAAATTTTTGGCCCCTCTAAGATGTTGTTTAAGCAGAGGATGAGAAAAGAGGGGAGGCTCTGTGTTGTAATAAGCCGAGATGGCAGAGGCATGGATTTTTATTGAAGAAAAAGACAGGCCCTTGTCAAGCATCTCAGTCAAATATTGTCAAATCTGAGGAATATTGGGCTTTGCTGTGTCTATTCTTTGTGTTTGGTTCCAAGCACAGAATCTCTTCCATTTATCAGCATAAGATTTTCTAGTACTAGGCCTTCTGGCTTCCAAAATGACATCCATCACAGATTTACTGAGAGCTGTTGTTTGAATAATTAGTTGATTAGCCATGCTGCAAGATTCAGAGTTTGGAGCAGAGTGTGCAGAATTTGATAGTTTTGCTGAGACAGCAGCTGAGGTATTTGAGGCAAGTACCATGGAGGAAGACGAGACATATTCCTTAGAAGTGGGTACCAGTGCTGGCGAGGCTAGTCTGGCGCAATTAGGATCATTTTTGGTTTCTCCTGTCTGACTTTTAGTAAGACCTTGGAGAGTAGAGGCAGAGGGGGAAAGGCACAGACGGATAGGTTTTTCCAGCTGAAGGATAGAGCATCTACTTTCCATGCTTTTTTGTGATGAGTTCTTGTGCAGAATTTGTCCAACTGATAATTTTGGGGAGAGGCAAATAGATCTATGTCTGGGCTCCCCCATTTCTGTGTTAACATGCTGAAGGTTTGTGGATCCAGTTTCCATTCGTGCGGGTCCATAAGATTTCTGCTTAGGTCAGCTGCCAGTGTATTTTCCTTTCCTGGCAGGAATTGAGCTTGAAGATGTACTTGGTAAGTCAAGGCTGTGTTCCACACGGCCATGGCTAGTCTGCAAAGGGGGTAGGAATGTGTACCCCCCTGCTTGTTTATGTACCACATAACTGTGGTGTTGTCCGTCTTTATCAGCAGTTGTCCTGGATGAAGCAAGTCCTTGAAGGCTGTCAGAGCATTCTGAACAGTTAGCATCTCTTTCTGGTTGATATGCAGATGCATTTGGTTTGGGCTCCATTTGCCCTGAATGCATCTCCCTGCTAGGTGCCCCCCCCCCCCAAGCATAGTCTGATGAGTCTGTAGTTAGGGTATGGGTGGGCAGGGGGTAGAGTGAATGACAGTCCCTTGTTTTGGTGACATGTCTCTGCCCACCAAAGAAACTCTTGTAGGCAGGGAATGAGAGGAATTCATTGTTTCCAGATTGTGACAATGTTGACTCCATAAACTTTTTAGGTACCATTGAAGTTTCCTCATATTCAGTCTCGCATATGGAATTAGTAGAATGCAGGATGCCATGAACCCTAAAGCCTGCAGAATTTGTCTTGCAGATAACTGGGTTTTTGTTGCCATTTGTTTTAAGTATGTGGTCAGTTGCCTTTGTCTGGCATGAGGTAAGCCATCTGGGCAGTTGTATGCAAGCTTGCACCCAGGAATGCAATTATTTGAGAGGGTATCAGTTGTGATTTCTTTTCGTTTGTGTACCCTAGGCATACTAGAAGCCTTTTTACAAAATGCCAGATGATGAAGAAGAGTGTCCTTGTCCTCTGCTTGAATGAGACAATCATCCAGATAAGGATAAATGTGAATGCTTCTTTGTCTGCAGAATGCAATTACTGATGCCAGGCACTTTGCAAAGACCCTGGGTGCAGTAGATAAGCCAAAGGGCAGTGCAGAGAATTGGTAATGCAAAAATCCTGCTTTGAAGCGGAGACATTTTTTGCATGATTCCCTTATTGGGATATGCAGGTATGCCTCTTTTAAGTCTAGAGTTACTAACCAAGCATTCCTGCTTAGCATAGGCAGACGCTGTTGTGAAGTCAGCATTTTGAATTTTGGAATGTCCAGGAATGTGTTCAAAATCGATAAGTCCAGTATTGGGTGCCATGAATGGCCTTTTCTGGGTACCTGGAAAAGTCTTGAGTAAAATCCTTATCCTTTTTCCTTTTCTGGTACAGGATGAATAGCCCCCATATCCATGAGGGACATCACTTGTTTCTGGGCCTCTGCCCACTGGTTTTGTGGCAGATGCGGCCATCCGTTTGGAGTTGGCAAAGTATGGAAATGAAATCTGTACCCCTGGGATACTATGTTTAATACCCACTTGTCCTGGGTAATTAACTTCCAATTTTGAGCATGAAGTGCTAGTTTTCCCCCCAAGGGGGCTGCCAAAAGATAAGTGCTTGGTGATGGGTAGAGGAAAGTCACTGAGACTGCTTACTGCAGGGTTGTGCTTTGTTTCCTCCAGATTTGGAGGCGGAGGCACCCCATTGCTTTGACCTGTGAGAACCCTGAGATTGGTATCTGGAGCCTTTTGAGCACCTGGATTTGCCCTGTGTGGCTCTGTTGGACAGAGGAAAGGACCAATTTTTAGTAGGCCAGTGCCTACTGAACTTGGGTGGCTGCACTTGCAAGAAATCTTTTACAGTTTGCATAGATTTAGCTTTGTCTTCCATTTTTTTTTAAATCTCTTCTGCCTTTATTACCAGAGTATCATGCTGCAAAGGGGCATCCAACAATTTAGCTTTAACATGATCAGGCAGATTTTGCTCCTTGAGCCAGGCATGCCTTCTAATCACAGATCCAGTAACGGCGACTCTACAAGAGGCCTCCAAGGAATCAAAACCACATTGCAAAGTATGCTTTCCAACCTGTTCTGCTGAATGTTAATTCCTGTAACTCTATTTTCCACACAATCAGAAATCAACAATTTTCTGTTTCAGTAAGCCCATAACATGCTGTTGATATTTAAGCATATGAAACTGGCAGTTTAAAGCCCTGATTGCCAAGGTTGCAGACGTATAAACCTTCTTTCCCCATCTATCCAGCACCCTGGAATCTTTATCAGAAAGGGTAGGATTTTTGGCTGCAGAGGCCTTTACAACCTTGGGACCTTGAGAAATAGTCTCAGGACCAGCAGCAGGATTTTTGAATAGAAATTTGTGGGAGTCAGGAACCCTGTAATATCTGTCTAGTTTACTAGGAGCCGGAGGCAGGGAATCAGGAGCCATGCTTGATTCAGAGAACACATCAACAATGTCTAATACAGGAGGTATTGCCAAAGGCCTATGCTGAGGAAAAAGGAAATCCCTAAGCCTATTTTTTGATTCAGAGAAGTCCTGACTCTCCCAGTAAAAAAGTCTCTCCAAAAGAATAATCCTCAGGAAGAGATCCTCACAGGGTGGAATAGAAAATTCCTGATCAGAAGAGGAATCAGAAGAAATGGAAACCTGATCTGAAGATTCATAATCAGTGCCCTTGCCTAGGCCTCTTAGCAGGGGGGGGCTGATCAAGGTAATTAAATCCTCAGCCATTTTGATCATCTGTTTTTTAGGCATTGGGGCCTGAGCACGTGGCTCATGCGTCAGTTTTTTAGACATAGAAGTTGTTTTTGACCTTGTTTTTGTTGCTGGCGTCGGTTTAATATAAAAATGTTGAGGCCTGAAAACACCCTCAGAAGCCGGTGCCTGCTCAGCGGCTCCGGACCCATCCAAGGGAGAGACATCCACGGGTTTAATACTCTGAGAATCTCGCGGCATACCGGACTCCGAATGGGTCTCGGTAGAGGCCTGCGACTCAAAAGTAGCGGGTATCAGGGGCTGCGAAAGCGCCTTACTGAGTACCGGCAACTGGCTTAGGAGAAGTTTTGTCGTCGGTTTTGGACCTCGACGGTCTTTTTCCTTGCGGTTTTTATGTACTCCGGTAGTCGGATTGCTAACTGATGACATTTCAGGATAATTAAATCTTGAACCAAAATATTTAGAAGCAAAAATATACAGACGCTTAATAGTGCGTTGGTTAAATCTAGCACAAAACCGACAGCAAGGCACATTGTGATCTGGGCCTAGGCAAGGAATACAGTACAAATGAAAATCCTTGAGGTATTTGCTTCCCACAAGTAATGCAATTATTAACTTTTTTAATTTCAGGAGTCGGCTGACTGGCACTTGCGAACTGCTTCTGCTTCAGGCACCGCGCAGCAAGAAAGACTGAATAAAATGGCGTCAGCTGCATGTTTTATACCCCTGACGTCATGGAAGAGGAGGCAGCAACTGACGCAGGACCCAAGACTGTTATTCAGGCTGACTGAGGGCAACCTGGCAGCAGATTACCCAAATGTAATGACTGCAACAGTGAAACACAAAGAACATCACCCGGAGTCTGTTTAATCTCACCTGGGCTGTTACGGCGGCCATACATTTGGTGAACACCCTGACAGCTGAGGTGAGACCAAAGGGCAGCGCTCTGAACTGGTAATGACTGGCTCCCAGCCGAAAGAGAAGCCTTCTTTAGCGCTTGTCTATTTTTGTGATAATACGCATCTTGAAGGTCTATAGAGCACATCCAATCGTCTTCCTCTAGAAAGGGGAAAATAGATTGAACCGTGACCATCTGGAATTATGCCTGCTGGACAAATTTGTTTAAAAGGTTGAGGTCTAGTATTGGCCTCCTCCCCCATCTTTTTTGGCAGTAAAAAGAAAAAAGTAAAACCCAGATTCTAACTTGTCTGGTGGGATTTCTTGGATGACTCTCTTTTGCAGCAACCTTTGTATTTCTTTGGCGGCTTGATCCCTTTGATGGGGTGGAACATCGGGGATTTTTCTTCGAGAATGAGGGATTATGTTGAAAGGGATACTGTAGCCTCTGTGAACAAGCACCAACACTTCACTCAGCTCGATGAAAAAATAAATATAAAAAGCCGTTCTTATTCACTTTAATACCAAAACAAAATAACATATATTATTTTGTTTTGGTATTAAAGTGAATAAGAAGAGCTTTTTAGATTTATTTTTTCATCGAGCTGAGTGAAGTGTTGGTGCTTGTTCACAGTGTGTTCCTTTCTCAGTTTTTCGTTTGTCAGTTTGTTTTTTTATACTGTAGCCTCTGGCAATGATTTTCTGCACCCATGAATTGGATGTTATTTGTCACCAGGCTAACAATTGCAGATTAAGTCTTCCCCAGATTGCTTCTGGAGGTAAGCAATTGGGCCACTTTTCAGGAGCACTGGTAGGGCTGTCAAGAAGGAATCCCTGGATACCTAGTTTCGCAGGCCACCTCTGCCTCGGCATCAGCATCTTCCATCTGAGCTCCCCCTCTTCTTTAAGGGCAGCCAGTGCACATGCGTCATGGAAAGGTCCCTGGGACTATTTGAACCACATCTGCCTGCTTCTCTTGATTTCGGGAGAAGGATCATTGAGGGGTGGAAAAATGAAAGTCCACAGCAGACAAGGTCCTACCATGCTTTTCACACCTGGCTAGTGTGTCCTTTACTTTAGGGCCGAACAGGGAAGATCCATCAAACAGAGCACTGACAAAGGAAGACTTGAAGGGCTTCGCGAAGTCACAAAAGCACATCCAGGCATGTCGCCTAATGGCAATGGCAGAGCTCGCTGCTCTGGTTGTCCCTATTTGACTGCATGGGCGATGAGTCTCATGGACAAGTTTGATATAGACTTCAGGGTAGCTAGCTGTGAGGTGACCTTATCTTGAACCTCGCTGGACACAGCCCCAGCTAGAGTTTCAGATAATTCCTTAATCAGGTCTCTCTGGAGTCTAGTAAAATGCCATAAAGTTCAAGAACCTAAGTGTGAAGGTCGAGGAAATGTAGACCTGTTTTTTAAACCTGTCCATTGTTCTAGACTCTCTGCTAGGAGGAAGAGCAGAAGGACTCATGTCGGCTAGTTCCTTTTTGGTGGCAGACTCCACCACCATGGCATCTACTGGCAAACCCTTTGCCCAATATTGGTGGTCTTCTGGTGGAGATATTGTCAGATCTCCAGGGAATGGGCTCTATGTCATCAGGAGCCTTTCAAGCCCACTTTGCGATTAGCTTGACAAGGTCGTCAGCAGGTGGGGACACCCAGGAGGTAGATGGGGGGGGGGCACTGAAGGCTTGCAAGTACACGGTTTCCTCTGAGGATGGGTCTTGGGACTTCAAGTTACCCCTCTGCTTCAGAATTTCTAGGATGTTTCCAAAGGAACATCCTCAGGGGATGACCATGGGGAGCACTCCCCCTCATTGAAATCAGTGTCCTCCATGATGGATTCTTCAGGGGAATCCAGATGCTTCCGCTTGCATGTCCTCTTTCAGGGTGGCTCCTCAGTGCAAATCTCTGGGGAGGACTCCTAAGATGAAGGGCCCTGAATGGGATAACTAGAAGCTTCAGTGCTCGCTGTCCTTTCGTAGAGATTGGTGTCAACTCTGGACCAGACAAAATGGAAATATGGCACTCCAATGCTGGTGGGGCCAGCTGGGAGCCCGTGGAGGCTAAGGCCTCTCCATAACCTGAAAGGTGGTACCCCTGAAGAGGAGTGGGAGCCCAGAACTGATAAGGACCATCTCGGAACTGAGGTCACACTCTGCTCTGAGGGACTGCCCTCTAAGGTTGGAGCCAGGGAAGGACCCGAAACCATCAAAGTTTCTGGAACAGAGATCGGCATCATACCCAAACTTGGTGCCACTCCGGATATCATGGAACTGACAGAGGGGTCTCGAACCAGAGACTCAGTTGGCTCCACAGCAGGAACCAACAATATCAGAGCAACCACCGGTGCCGAGGTGGGCATACCTAACAGCACCAAAACAGCTGGCACTGGGGGTATCAGAATGCTGGGCTCCAAAACTGCAGTCGAAGTCGAAGGAGGACAAGGAGGAGTCTCAGGAGAAAAGGTCCCCAATCCAGATGGGAGATGGACCAGAGAAGGGACAGGAATACCTCTGGCCAGCAACAGTGGCTCCACCAACCTTACGAAATCCAAATCAGAGAGACTCCTGGAGGACCATACTAAAAGGGCTGAAGGAGAGTCTGGACTTTCCTTTCAAGGAATGGACTAGGTAGTTGACTCATGTAGGGGGTCTACAGTTGGGGCATTTCGAATGTAGTATTTTGTGTGGAGAGGGTGGGCTGTGACTGTATTGGTACCGATGTAAATGTCTGCTGAGCAGTAGGCGAAGTTGGGGCAAAGCCAGAACCTATAGAGGCTGGCGCTGACAAGGCTGTTGATGGCACAGTAGAAGTTGATGGTACAGAGGAGGCACCAGCTTAAAGTTTTGGAACTTTTGCTGTCGGTTATGAAGGGTGCAAAATAAGAAGTTATGTACCTACCATAACGTTCCATGTTAGTTGTCTTCTCTCGCCTTCTTTCTTGCTTGATGGGTTCGGAGCCGATCCCTCGGCTCCGACTCGGCACTTGCTTTAGCTCGAGAACTCCTTTTACCAGCTCGAGGCAGCCCCATATCCCATGATGCAAGGCAGGAAGTACCCAGATCTCGTTTGTTGACAAAAGGGCAATAACACCAAGCATAAACAATACTTCCCAAAGGAAGAAGAAACTTACAAATGGAAAAAGGACCAGGTCTAAATGGTCTTTAGCATTATAGTTTCTTATACAAGGTCTGTCCAGGCCAGGGGAAAGGAGGGAGGGTCGCAAGAAAGAAGGCGAGAGAAGACAACTAACATGGAACGTTATGGTAGGTACATAACTTCTTAATGTTAAGTTGTCAATCTCGCCTTCATTCTGCTTGATGGGACCGCGTCCTAGCACCTCTATCCTGGGTGGCTCAATGGAACAAACTCTTGAGGACTGTAGAGCCAAAACTGGCTCTGTCCCTGGAGGCCAAGTCCAATTTGTAATGGGAAACAAAAGTGTGAGGTGGCCCAAGTGGCCTGCACAAATAGTGTCTAAAGGCAGTCTAGCTTGAAAAGTTGTAGAAGTAGCTAAACTCCTAGTTGAATGTGCTTTAGGTTTTGAGCACAGCTGTTTTCCCCTGATCGTATAAATTTCAGTGATGACCAAGAAAGCCATCTGGACAAAGTCACTTTAGAAACAGGAAGGCCTTTTTATTATCCATAGGAAACAAAAAGTTGATCGATTTTCTAAATTTTTGTTCTGTCCAAATAATATCTAAGCTGACGGTGGACATCAAGATAATGTAGCTTTGTTCAGCTCTATCTGAATAGTTGGGAAAAATACAGGAGATCAATAGATTGATTCAGATTGTTTTTGAAGCGACCTTAGGTAAAAGGATGGATTAGTTCTCAAAGATACTCTGTCCTTGTGAAAAATCAAATAGGGGGGTCGAACCGAAAGAGCATGAAGTTCAGACACCCTCCTGGCAGATGTAATAGCCACTAGGAATAAAGTTTTCCAAGAAAGATATTTCAGGGAACAAGAAACAGCTGGCTCAAGGGGAAGAATCAAGGATGTCAGCACTAAATTTAAATCCCACTGAGGAGGAGGATTCCTGATTGGAGGCTTTAGTAGGAAAATCCCTTTCAAAAAGGCCCTGCAGAGTCTATGGGACATAATATTATGATCTGCTATCCCGACATGAAAATTAGAAATAGCAGCCAACTGAACTCTGACTGTGGAAGAAGAGGAGCCTGCATGGAAAATCTCTGCTAAGAAGTCCAGAACTGCCTGAACAGGGGCAGTAAAGGATCAATATTTTGGGCCTTAGCCCAATAAGAGAAACGTTTCCATTTGCTTGTGTAAATCCTCCTGGTAGAGGATTTTAGTGAAGCTACTATGATATCTCTAACTGGGTTAGAGATCAAAGGAAGCCTGGCTAAGGAAGGAAGTGGAGCAACCATGCTGTGAGGTTGAGAGAAGGGATTGACCGGTGCAGCTGACCGGATTGGTGAATCAGTAGATCTGGCACTGGGTCCAGATGCCACGGCTGCACCAAAAGGTGACGATGGAGGAACGGGAACCAAACTTGTCGAGGCCAGTAAGGGGCAATGAGAATCAATTTGGCTCTCAAAGCGGTAGCTTTCTGGATCACCTGAGGGATCAGAGGAAAAGGAGGAAGGCATAAAGAAGTCCCTGGGGCCAATCCTGGGTCAGAGCGTCTCTGGGGGATGGCCTGATAGAGGAAGAGGCTGAAGAAGTCTGGACATTTGCTGTTTTGGGGAGTAGCAAAAGATCGCAACATGGACGACCCCATTCCAGAAAAATCTCTTCCGCTATGGATTGCTTGAGAGACCACTCGTGAGGCATGAGAATAGCTCTGCTCAATCTGTCCGCTATAATGTTGGTTTTCCCAGGGATATGCGTTGCTACCAGAAACCGATGAGAGGAGATCGCCCATTGCCATAGTCTGAGCTTCGACACAAGGGGTAGGACTTGGTACCGCCTAGTTTGGAGATATACCAAACTACAGACATGTTGTCTGTGTGGACTGCAATTGTCCCTACGGGAAGAAAGTCGTTGAGGGCTTGCAACGTTAAAAGCACTGCTCTCATCTCCAGGACATTTATGTGCAGATGGTACTCGAGCGGTTGCCACGTCCCATGAACCATCCTGCCCTGATAATGACCCCCACCCGATCAGGGAGGCATCCGTGGTGACAGTGGCTATCGGGACGGAGGTACAAAGCACCTGCCTTGGTGAACCTGAGGCGATGTGATCCACCAAGCAAGATGTTCTTTGCATGTTTGTGTCACCAGAATCTGGTGACGCATTGGGAGTTGCTGGTATGACCACTGTGTGAACAGCATCCACTGAAGGAGGCATGTAGAATCGAGCCAGGGAAGAAGAGTGATGGCCGCAGCCATAAGACCTAATACCTTTAGAACCATCCTGGCCTGTACCTTCTTGCTGGCCAGAATGATCCTGACATGAGTCTGAATGTCTGAAACTCTTTGTTCTGTAAGGGTAGCTGACATCCGAACAGTGTTTAAGTTTGCGCCTATGAAGGTAATAGACTGGCAGGGCGATAAGGATGACTTTTCGTAGTTGACTGAGATGCCCAAATGAGAACAAAGGTCTATTGTGTAATCCCTGGCTTGTATAAGCTGATGCCTGGTGGTGGCTGACAGGAGCCAGTCGTCGAGATCCGGAAACACCTGGAATCCTTGGCGTCTCAGGTGAGCCGTGACCACTGCCATGCATTTGGTGAACACTCTGGGGCTGTAGTGAGACCAAAGGGCAGGGCTCTGAACTGGAAATGACTGGACCCCAGCCGAAGCGGAGAAATCTCCTGAGCGTCTGTGAATTTTGATGTGATAGTGCATCCTGAAGATCTATTGAGCACATCCAGTTGTCCTTCTGTAAGAAGAGCAGAATTGACTGAAGAGTGACCATTCGAATCTTGTCTTCCTGACAGACTTGTTGAGTCTGCTGAGATCCAATATTGGTCTCCAGTCTCCCGTCTTTTGGGGACCAAAAGAACCTTGAGTAGATTCCGGCTCTGAATGGTCTATTGTGACTGGCTGAATGGCTCTTTTTTGCAGTAGTTTTGCGATCTCTAACTCTGCAATGTCCCTTAGACCGGGTGGTACATCTGGAAGGGAACTTGAGGGAAGGGACTTTCCTCGAAGGGAATTATGTAACCCTTGGATATGATCGACTGTACCCATCTGTCTTGAGTGAGGGAATGCCAGGCTTCTGGGTACAGTGATAATCTTCCCGACTGCCTCCAAGGAGGGACAGCCGGGCAACACCTCAGGGATGCTGAAAGGGCTTTTCAGGAAGAGACTCCCTGTTGCCCTGGTTCTTGGACCCCTCTGCCTCTAGAGCGTCTGTTGTTGTTACCCCTCTGCCTCTAGGGGTAAACTGACCACGTGAATCGCGTGACTCCTTGGGATTTACGGAACCACATCTTCCCACCCTTCTGTCCTTTGGGATAAGGCCTAGAAGGGGTGGAAAAACGGACTCCAACAGCAGAAAGAGTCTTGCCGTCCTGCTCACACCTGGTCAAGGTTTCCTTCACCTGAGGGCCAAACAAAGCTGACCCATCAAAGGGAGAATTTGTGAAGGACGCCTTAAAGGGATCCGCGAAAATCACATAGCCGCATCCAGGCTTGGCGTCTAAGAGCCACACCTGTGCCTGCGGCTCTACTCGCCCATCAGCAGCATAAGATATTAGCCGCATGGAGGAGTTAGCAATGGAATTGAGGGTTCCTAGCTGCGAAGCAATCTTTTCTTGGGCCCCTGCAGCTGTAGGATCCTGAACTACTTCTCCCAGCTCCTTCAGGATATCTCTCTGGAGTCTGGTGAAGTGACAAAGATAATTCAGCGAGCATAGCAAAGGTCGCTGAGGAAAACATCCGCTTGCACCTATCCATGGTCCTAGAGTCCTTATTAGGAGGATGGACGGGCACGGAAGGATCTGCAAGTTCCTTTTGGTGGCGCAGCCACCACCATGGCATCAGCGGGGACACCCTTTGTAAGGAATTGTTTGTCACTAGGGGCAGTTATAAATTTAGAAGGCCTCCTAGGGACTGGCTCTACAGAGTCAGGAGCTGTCCACGCCTTCGTGCTATAACCTGCATAAGGGGTCGAAGGCGGAGA
The DNA here is from genome assembly GCF_019279795.1 of Protopterus annectens. Lineage (NCBI taxonomy): Eukaryota > Metazoa > Chordata > Ceratodontiformes > Protopteridae > Protopterus > Protopterus annectens. The sequence continues at coordinate 1,379,848,054 of NC_056745.1, read as the reverse complement.
CACCCAGGAGGTGGAGGGCCGAGATCCAAACGCCTCTAGGTATACTGACTCATCCTCAGTGGGATTGTTGGAGGGCCAGTTTCCCTTCTGTTTCACAAGTTCTAGGATGTCTGAGAAGGTGTCATCCTCAGAGGGGATCTAGGGATCCCTCTGACTCATCAAAGTCAGTATCCAGTGACAGACTCAGGGAGTCTACATGCTTCCTCTTACAAGTCCTCTTCCTAGGAGGATCTCCCGAAACATCAGGAGAATCCTCGGAAGAGGGGAAATTCCCAATGGGAAACCTGAGGCGGAGGATCTCTGGGTCCTGTAGCAAGAGAAGTGGCAGAGATGTCAACAGGTACAATAGAGGGAGGAGCTACGGGAAGAGACTGCTGACTGATACCAGTGGCCAGTACACTCTTCATCACCTCGAATGCTCCCCTCCCAGGCAGGTCCGAGAGACCCGCTCCGAAGATCTAGGAACTCCAGGGGCCACCGAAAGGGAAGTCTCCGAGGCAGATGTCGGAGCCGAGCTCACCAAGGCCGAGGCTCCAAGGGGAAGAGCGGGTTCGGACAAGGGTCGATGCCACTCACCCCTCGGAGGAGACCATGGAAGCCCGACCACGAATCCCTCTAAGGAAGAGGAGATAAGAGTAGGGGCTGAAGGAACAGAAGGGGTATCCGTCCTCCAGCCGTAGCAGTAACCCTGCCCGAAGACTCCAACTCCAAACTCTGGGCTAGAGTTGAAGGAGGAACTGTAACGGGGTGTGGACCAACAGTCGTCTGCTGAGACGGACTGTGTAGCATTTGGGCCAGTACCTGTGACTTGAGCAATCTACTGACCACTCTCTAGGTCATGGTCTGACAACCTGGATGACCTTGAAGATCGGCTCCGATGGCTCCGCTCCGATAGAAGAGGGGAGGCCGGAGCCGAAAGTATCGGCACCAAGGAAGGAGACCTCGACCTCTTCCTGGAATGGGTCATCGGAGCCGATATTATTGATCCTGTCGGCACCGATTTCGGAGCCGGCAGAGCGCCGATGTATCGGCTCCAGCCGGAGCCGATACAGCCACCAGAGTAACGGTGTCGGAGCCGATCGGAGCCGACACCGATGCCACATGGGTGTCGGAGCCGATCGGGCCGACACGATGCCGTGCCATGGTGTCGGAGCCGGTGAACCGACCCCACAGTGGTCAAGCAGATCGGCACCGATAGCCATCGAAGGCTTAGTAGATCCAGAATCGGCTCCAGCGGAGCCGATCTCGACTCTATACGAGTCGGAGCCGAGGCCACAGGCTTAGAAACAGAAGCCTGGGTCTTGGCAGATTTTGTTGATTTTGTGGGGCCGACTTGGCGGAGAGCCCTCCGGCTTAAGAAGACCCTCAGAATCAACTTATTCCTTCTCTCCTGCAGGACTCTCTGGCTGAAGGAGTGACAAATAGCACAGGAGTCCTGCAGGTGAAGAGGGCCTAAACAGTACAGGCAAGAAGTGTGACCGTCTGTCAGAGACATCTTCTGACAGCACGAGTCACACTTCTTAAAACCTGAAACCCTCTCTTTAGACATGGTGCCCAAAAACACACACACCAGTCAATTAAATTAAATTAATCCCAAAGGGGATTTAGTAAAATAAACCAACACACACCCTAACAGGGGGGGGGATGGGAAAGGGAAATTAACTGACTAAAAAATTTAAGAGAGACAGGGATTTCTGTCAGAAAAGTTAAGTTTAAAGTTAAACTATCAAAAATAAAGGTTTTTAAGTAAAAGGGGCTTAAATGTCACAAAGTGAATTACTTACCAGGAGCTGGTAAAGAGAAGACCTCCCAAGCGAAGCGGCAAACGAGATCTGGGTACTTCCTGCCTTGCATCATGGGATATGGGGCTGCCTCGAGCTGGTAAAAGGAGTTCTCGAGCTAAAGCAAGTGCCGAGTCGGAGCCGAGGGATCGGCTCCGAACCCATCAAGCAAGAATGAAGGCGAGATTGACAACTTAACATCCAAGGATTTATGTTTAGAAGCCCCTAGAACCGAGGGTGAAGTCAGTACCGAAATACTTTTCTTTTACAGTAGATCTTGTTTCGTGTCAGCCTTGGACAAGGCTTTGCTAAAAGGAGATTTAAGTAGACCTTTAAAAGCAAGAGCTTATTCCTGCTCTCTGCTAAGGTTCTCAGACAGAGCCCCAAATATAAGCCGCAATCCAAATCCAAATGAGATGCCCTAAACATATGACACATGAAAGATGCTCGTCAGAATTGGGCATCTTTCTTTCAGTCTTGGCAATGTTTAAATCCTGATGTGCCTTTAGATGGCTTGTCAGTCACAGCCAGTTTATTAGACATATCAAAATTAATAAGAGGCAAAAACAAAAACAAACCCGATAAAATACACTTGCACACACAAAGGAGTGAAAGGGAAAGTAAGCAAGGAGACAAGATCTAGCAACAACAGTAGATAAGATTACTGGAGGTAATGGGCAAGTACTAAAGATGGTACCGAAAGAAAACCCAAAAAGGGTTGGAAGAAAAAAGGGGTAGAAGAAAGGAGTATACAACTATACAGAGATATATAAATGGATAGAGAGAGAGAGAGAGAAAAGAATTGGGGAGAAAATTTTTCAAAGCTATCTTAACATTTGAAATAGAAAACACTTAGCTGACAGAAGGCTGACATCTTGCAGGCAGAGCTGCAAATGACATCTGAGGTAATGTACACAGGGGCACTGTGGGCAGAGACTTGGCTTTATGAGTTTTTGGCTAGTGTGAGCTGTATAGCGTTCAAGCCAGTTCCGAGGAGCACAACAAATTCCCAATTGTCAAGAATAAATGAAGATTGGCAACATCAGATCAACTGTCAACAAACCAGCGCAAGTAAAAAGGAGTAAATGATGACAGCAAAGGTACTAATGACCAAATGGCAATCAATCCAATGGGTGTATGACATGGGTTCAGGCAGGTGACGAGATAGTCTAGGGATCCATGCTCATACTGCCATTTATGCATTACATAGCAGCTGAGGTCATGCATCAGACATATGAAATCAGGAAGGCAAATCTTTGGTACCTCAGCTAGATGTCAGCAGTGACAATCCATATGTCAGGAATACTGCAACAGTGATTTCAGTCAAGTTATCAGCTTCTTTCAGATTCTGTGAAAGTTGCTTTCAAAGAATTTGTTTCATAGCATAAGGGTTCCAGAAAATTTTTTATAGTCTCATTACCAACACACATACATATACATACATATCAACAGACACACAAAAACTAATCAAAGTAAAACCTCTGCATGCATCTGATAATTCATGGTATGCTGAAATGTTTGTAGACTGATCACCAATCAGGAAAACAGCTTAGCAACTAAGTAATGGCAGTATGAGATGCAAAAACAAAAAAAGTTATATATTTCAATGAGCTCGAATGAAGTTCACACTGTCAAATCTTCAACAGTATAAAAAAAAGTTCCAAAGTTCCAATGAGGTCATTTTCCATTAATCAGGTTTTGAAATAGCTCTATATTTAAAGCAATATTTGATTAATATGTTAAAGAACTGTTTGACCTATATTGCAAAGTACATGCCCCGCCAACTTTCTGCAGAAATAATAGTTTTTGTGAAATCAAGATACAACACTCCACAGTGCAGGTCCTTACAATGCCCATGCCATGTCTAATTCAAGACAAACATGTATAGCTCACTACAATGAAGTATAAAGCGAGCTGTATATCATATTCACTTCTTGGTGTAAAGCTTAAAAAATGACAGAAGTTCAAAGATAAGCTTTCTCCCTGGGGCTTCACTCGACCCAAACCACTCCTGAAAACAATTAACATGGCCAAGTCTTGAGATTCCAATACCTCATAATAAAGGGAGCACTTAAGTTTTGCTGTTAAACCAATTATTCTCTATAGCTCTGAGGAGGTGTAATGTCAGCATACTTAATTTTCTGTGGGTGGGCACTGCCTAGAAAAAGTTATGTACTTACCATAACGTTCCATCTGTGTTGTCCACTTTCATTTATCCTTGACAATTAGGGTTCGGTTCCTATATATATCGGAACCAACTCGGCCGTTACTACAGCTCGTGCAGGCCAAAAACTCTAGAGCTTCACCCTTACCCATAATCCCCCACCCAGTTCCCTCAGATTGAGTCTGCAGATTAGAAAAAAGTGTATATTAATTAGTATTACATAATACATATATGTATGTATACATATATGTATGTGTATTTGTCGACATATATGTATATGTGCTAACAACAGTAGAACACGAACAAACTTCGGAAAAACAAATAGAAGTGCTGGCAGTCAAACAAGTCTCAGGAGCCTGAACGCAATTTTATTGTAACAATGAAATAAACAGCGTTTTCGCTACGACACAAAAGTAGCTTCTTCAGAGGCTAAGAACACAGTAGAAAGGCGCCAATTCCATTATATAGCATGGACAACCTCATTAAAATCAGCTGTTACAAGTGGGGAATACATCACTTCCTTGTATTTAAATGTAATTAAAACAACACGCACTTGATCAAAGACATAGTGACTAGTCTTTTGGATAGAATAGCAAGTACACTTGATTTATAAAATATATATGTGCATATATTACTAGCAGGATAAAAATCTATCATATCAAATCATATTGGCCATCGTAGCCAATATGTTCATAGCATATTGGGAGAAAGTTTTTGTCCTTAAACATCCATTTTGGAAAGACAAAATTGGTTACTATACCAGGTTTCTGGATGATATTTCATTCTTTTTAAGGGTGACGAAGTGGAGGCACAACTACTCGTTGATTTCTTTAATGAAACAACCTCATTTCTTAAATTCACTTCTAAATTTGACGCCAACGAGATTGATTACTTGGACGTCAAACTTAAAAAGGATTTAATTAATTCTAGGTTTACATCTTCCATTTTCCGTAAGGAGACTTATATCAATTATTTTTTACACTACACAAGTGCCCACCCTTTTAAATTGAAAAAAGCAATTATTAAGGGACAGTTAGGGCAGTTAGAATGTGTAGTGAATTCAAAGATTTTGAAAATGAATGTGTGGTACTAACTGAGTTTTTCTCTAACAGGGGATATCCTCTGGCTATTATAGAAGAACTAATTGTAGAAGTCACAAATAAAAGATCAAGTGGCACTTTTAGACCACTAATTGACAACCAAACAATCATACCGCTTACTTATAATAGTAACGTCAGCGAGCAGATGGGCATAGACTCTTGTATTAAAGTTAGGACTGATAAACCTAAATGTGAGTATAATTTGTCCTTCTCAACGGTTTTTAATTTGAACTCTAAAGAAATTTCGGAGATTATAGATAAGAACTGGTATTTTATTACCAATAATTCCTTCTTGGTGGAGAAACTCGGCGTCAAACCGAGGTTCATACACAGAAGGGGTAATAACATTAAGGAATTGCTGCAGCGGAACCACTCAAGTCAAACACTTCAGAGAACAAAAGGATGTTTTAGTTGTGGTACATGCAATTGGTGTCATGTTGTGCGCACAGGGAATTCCTTTAGGATAGGTCACAAAAAATACGAGATCAAATCCAAAATTAACTGTGACACTAAATCTATTGTATATGTCACTCTCTGTGTATGTTGTCCGGCATTTTATGTCGGAAAAACTGATAGGAAATTCAGGGAGCGCATATACCAACACAATTATGCTATTAGGAATAACAAAAGTGAGAATGCCCTGGCCAAACATGTAGAATCTAACCCTGGACACAAATTTGTATTCATGGGTATTGACTGTATGTATAGATCTCTCAGGGGTGGTCCTACTTCCCTTCTATTAGAGATTTTAGAACTGGAATGGCAACTTAAGCTTGATGCCTTTAACTTCCCAGGACTAAACGAGAGTTGCAACATAGCTCCAGTTCTTAAATACAGATCTTTCTTACGCTGATAATAGACATGTACTGCCAGCGTATGTTAAATTCTATTATGTTTATTTTAATTATGTGTTATTTATTTTCATATATAAAAATTGTTTCTTTTTAGAATTCTATTTTAGGATAGATTTTTATCCTGCTATTTGTTTTTCCGATATATGTATATGTGTGTATATATATATATATATATATATATATATATATATATATATATATATATATATGGGTGTATTATGTGCGTGTGTGTGTGTGTATATATATATATATATATATATATATATATATATATATATATATATATACACACACACACACACACACATATATATATATATATATATATATATATATATACATATATAGATATATGTGTACATATATGTATATATATGTACATATCTATGTACATATATGTATGTACGGAATCCGTCAATCTGTTCGAAGTTTCACCACTTCGAACCCCACCTCAGAGAGTCCACTTATTCGAAGTAGTGAAACTTCAAACATTGACTTCGGCAGTCACACTACAGCGCGGTATGGGAATATTCCCTTTTCCCTGCTGTAGTGCGATCTTAGAGTTGGTATATTTAAGTAAGGAGGTGTGGGGGGTACAGTCCCCAACATGGGGGGGGGGGTGCAGGGGGGCTTGCACCCCTGAAAAAACATGTTTTAGGGGTTTTTTTTTGGTAGCCCGGGGAACAAGACTTCAGCGAAAGTGCACTTTCCTTTAACTGGACTTTCGCTGAAGTGTAGGGTCTACTGCTCTATTTCAAAGTGTATTTTCGATGTATAGCAGTAGACCCGTATGTGTACACACACACACATATGTATAAATAAATATATATATATATATATATATATATATATATAATATGTATATATACACACATGTACATATATGTATATAATATATATAAATATACATGTACATATTCGTCTATATTATATATATATAAATATACATATACATGTAAATATACATAAATATATATATGTACACATGTAGAGATGTAAATATATACAAAAATATATATGTATATATATATATATATATATATATATATATGTATCTATAGATATATATATATATATATATATATATATATATCCCCCAAAAT